>NC_052478.1:14597606-14860307 GCF_009730915.1 Dioscorea cayenensis subsp. rotundata
GGTACTTCATTCATTCATATTTCATTTTATGTCGGCATTCACTTATTTCGAGCTAAAGGAATCAATGTGGACAAGTTTGGATCAATTTGGAGTTGTTTTGATCAAGTTATGAAGGTTCTAGAAAGTTACAGTTAGGAAATGGCAGTGTTCATAGCCATGTTTATTAACTTCAATGTGCATGGCTGTGTTTGATATTTTTGAAACTTGTTGACTAATTTCGTGAGCTACACTCCCTTGTTCACATTTTAAATTGTATTTATCTTGTAGTTGTTTGGAATAATCTTGTATTTTTAAAACAACATGATTTGGTACACGCCAATTTTTGACCCTTGTTTAGAAAGTTTTCAAACTATAAAAGACAGAACTTTGGGAGTCTTTGGAGGAGTTTAGAGTGAGCCGTCAAAGAGTTTTGAGGGGCATAAGTAGATAAACTAGAGTAGTGATAGAGATCAAAGAACAAGCAAGAAGTGTGATTTGAGTGAAATTTCATTGATAAAAAAAAATAAAATTCATGAACAAGCAAGAAGTGTGATTTGAGTGAAATTCCATTGATCAAAAAATAAAATTCATCAAGATTAAAAGTGCTTTCATTGTGTTTCTTTTAATTTTTTTGGTTTCCCTTAGATTTGATGTTAGATCTTTCATAATTCAAAACTAAACTCTTGTAGTGCTTGGATAGGATGAACCCTAAGATGTATTTTGTAATTTGGTTTCATTTAATTAAATTTATTCTTTGTTTTCATTAGAATTAAACTATGTGTTCTTTATTATTCTTGAATTAACATTGCTTTTGTTTTGATTCATGTTTGATTTCATGCATCTAAGATTGAGAAATCTTTTATGTAAATAGGTTTGGCATAACTGAAAAGAGTTGCATTCAAATCTAGAGATAGGATGACGTAAATCTTCCTAATCAGAGTCAAATTTAATAAAGGAAATCACAATCAGATTAATGTAATTCTAGAGTTTTTAATTTTAAAAAATTTTAATTAATCAACGTCAGGTTAGTTGTTAATAATCTTGAAAAATATATTAACATAATTGAGAAATTCCTACATTCCAATGGGCTTTAGGTTAAATTATTGTTGGGAGTCTTATCTGCACAAGAAGTTCTAGGAGGATTCACTATTGGGGTAGTACTATTATTATTGGTTGTTTCATGGTTAATTCATCGCTCTAAAAGATTAACCGTATAAATTTAAGTTTATTATTTTGATTTAGTTCACATGCAATCTTAATAAGTATAACTCATTATTAGAATTTATTAGCTAGATTATGGCAATGGCTATTACTAGTAATCGTAGTCTCTATGAGATCAACACTTAAACCTTATATTACAGAAGCGATAGTTGTACTTGCCAAGAGAAGATTTGTAGGGCAAGAGATTTTACTCGTACCAAACAACCCATATCATTTATATATTATGCATGTTGTTTGGTCAAATTCACCTTATATATCTTCACTAAAAGTGGAGATGAGTAAAATTAAAAAGACTAATTTTAAGTCAGTCAAGACTGCTACAAAATATTTTTGCAAAGTAGCTTTATCAATTGATAAGTTAGTACCAAGAAGGCAAAATCTCATCCATTAGATTGAAAATTTGTAAAGAACACCAAACTTGAGTTGATAAGAAAGAATTTAATAAACTCAAAGAACAACTAGATAATGTTAGAAGAAGAAATCAAACCAGGCAAGTAGGAACAGTAAGCTCTGATAATTACATTGGCCAAGATGATTCTTGGAAACAAAAATTGCATGGTTCAAAAGAATAGTATGTCATAGAAAATCTTAAGATTGATGCCTCAAACTAAAAGTTTAGAAGTAAAGCTGAAGCCTGAAGCAACCTATATTTCACTATCTAAGGCAAAGGAAATTGTGTAGTTAGATTTAAAGAAAGCAATAAAGGTTAAAGCAATTTATCATATAAAGATTCTCTCAAAGAAAACAAATGTGTCTAAACTATCAAGATTGATGAGCTTGGTTTAAGGGAGTTGTTGGACTTCATGATAAACACAAGCTCATGTTTATCAAGTTTTAATGATTTGAGTTTGAGTAGGATTATTTAATTTAATTTTTTGTAAGTCTTGATTCATTTAATCGAAAACTCCATATAAATCACTATGTATGCAAATCATTTATGTGTAACAAAGTATGCTAAGTACCGTGACAAAGTGTGCTAAGTTGTGATAAATTGTGAGACTTTGGTGTGTCTATTGTGAGAGTGTGGTGGTGTATTCACCAATCTATTATGGTGTGGGTAGTTTGTCCTATTGAGTGTTTATTCTTTTTGCAATATATTATTGTGTGATTAATAAAGTTAAATGTCACCTCCATCAAAGCCTATAATTCACATGTCCTGGGTTCCTATTTTCTTAACAAATTCTACTTTAATTCTTTCATGGTAAATATTCAATTATTTGATATAATGTATGTTGTGAAAGGCAAAAACTTCATTTTTTAATATTATAACAAAGCTAATGCATTGAAATTTGAAATGTGTTTTAATGGATTAAAGATAGGTATACAATAATCAATTTGTACATGTGCTAGTCTATTTACAAGCATACAAAAATCATGGCAAGTCATAAGTTAACCTAATGATATATAAATTATCTTAAATAGATTGAATAGGAGTAGTAGCTTGTGATTAACCAACTTACTAATATGCACTCATTTCTAAGCTATAAAACATTCTAGAATGGACCTTCTTTTGCATATGGTAATTTAATACCAAGTGTTATGTTGTAGTAAATCATGAAGATAACCACAAATATGAAAGAATATTGAATAGAGATGAGGAAGTAAATATTAAAAAAAGATGTGCTAGTGTGAAATATGTTAAAAATAAGTCTCCTTACTAAGAGAATCATCTATTCCTAAAAGAGGCCTATTCCTTGTTGACACCTATTCCAATAGGCATTTATTTTAAAAAGATATATTTGAAAAGTTGTGTCTTTTTTAGTTCATCTATTAATTATATGTGTCCATTAAAGTGTAGGCTTGTGACGAAAGAAATGTATTATGAAATTGTTTTTTAGATCATGTCTCTTTAAATTTAATGTAATGTAAGATGATGAATAAAAAGTTCAATTCACCTTGAGTGTTTTAAGTATATATAAAATCAATAAGTTTTCATTATATTATTCCTTTTTGAGAGTTTTCTCAATATTATGAGTTCCATTAGTTATACCAAAGTTAGGTTTTACAAAATCTCAATATTGGAACTATCGCTTTTTCCCCTATATACCATAATTATGAAAATTAGGCTCTCCAATTGAAGGCGTTGCTCGATTCTCAAGATGTTTGGGAAGTGGTTAATCATAGGTAGGCTAAACCCATTATAGAAGAAGAAGAAGAAGATAAAATACCCTATAGTTCAAAAGTGTTACAAGAAATATAGAATATTGGTAAGTGGGCATTGCTTTTACTCTGCAAGAAGTTAAGGAAGCAATTTTGAGAAGTTTTCATAAGCAATTTCAAGAAAAAATACATGGATATTTTTGCCATGATTTTTAAATATGATAAGAGTGCAATGGGAGTGAGCATGTAGATGCTTCTAGGAGAATTCAAAGGCATTGACATGAAAGAGTCAGAAAGTGTTGGGGAATGTCGTCCCCATATGTTCATGATCATTAAGCAATTGAAGAGAAATGAAGAACAACTTGAAGATGTTATAAAAAATATCACAAAATTGTACAAAACAATCAGAGGTATGCTAACACAAAAACAGGAATACAATATTAACTATTCAATTTAATGAATACCCAAATTTAATGAATTCTAATTAAATAAAGATATGAAAATTACCATTAAATGTTTGAAATCTATTCCTTTGATGTGCTAAATTTGTTTCTCGGAGTATCCTTGATCTTCTAGTGTCGAACAAAGGTTCTACAACTCTAGATCACACCCCAGAATCTAGAAACAACATTATCCTCTTCCTCTTCGAAATAGCGGCTAGGGTTAGAAAGGAAGAGAGAGACAAAGATTAGGGAACTAATCTTTTAAGATTGAAAAACTTATTAGTGAAGAAGATGCGTAATTAAACTTTATCTTTCATAACTAATGAAAAACCTAATAGAACAGTTTTATCCTAATTATGCATGGGAAGAAGACTTCCTAGAAATGCCAATAGATATAGATGATGTATATTTATTGATAGAATTTAGATGTGAATATGATGAGTGCCCTAAAAGAATAAAAATGGAAAAACATATTAGAAAAGAAGAATTTTTAAACAAAGAAGAAAAATTGCTAGATAATTAGAAGACTTAGATATTAATAACCTTATAAAAAAAAATCAGGAATAGTAGATAATTATGATGAAATACATATGAATTTTTAAATAACCCAAGCAAAGGAGGTAATAATCAAGGAAGCTCTAGAAATAATTAAGCTAGCTCATCTAGTCCAGCAAGATTGACAACTACTAAAATTACCTCAAGAACGACAAAATCCCTTAGACAATAAAATAATTATGAATTTTTTACTTATCCTAAACAATCTTATAGAAATTTTAGTAAAAGAGGGAAACTAGATTCCTTAGAAGTAATAAAAACCATGGCATAACAAAATTACCATGGTAGCATGCTAATAATTAGTACAGTACATCCTCAAACATGGCTTGAACTATTAGACCAATGGGAGTCAAATCCCATTAATGCATTAGAAAGTTTACCACATGCATTATATAATATAGGAATAGTAAATTTTATAGAAATTTGTTAGGAATGACTATTAGGAATATGATGAATAGATGGAAAATAAATTTTCCAAATGATTTATTCTAGGGTTAGAAAGGATTAATATTTATAGAAACTTCATAAACCATGATATTATAAAGTCCTAATAGAAATATGAGTGTTAAAGTAACCAAAACTACTATCATTCTAATTCTTATTAATTATTTGACATCATCAAACTTTAGTCAAAATTTAAACTTAAGATAAAACCCTAGACCATTTTATAATTTCACTTCATCCCATGAAGTAAAATTATAAATTGACAATTTTGTCCCTATGATCAAGACAAGGTTGATCGTTAATTACTTTTTGCATGGCTTTCTAGTTTCATTTCGATTAGTATGAAAGGATACTAAAGGATGTGGGTGACACCTAACCAACCCCATGGCCCCACGTTACAGCCCACTTGAATACGAATGAGTAGATCATTACAAACCTTTTTCGATTATGATTATTATATGTGTATAAACCTTTCGTTCTTGTATCCCAACCGAGTGAGAACCATGACAATCGTCAAACTCACTAAACTTAATCATATGCAAATAACTATAGTAAAGTAAGATTACCAAACTATTTGACACACTCCTTGTATGTCCACAAGTGCATGAGTCATCTAGTAATAAAGTACCCAACGAGTCAAGTAGTTAAATCTACAGAGTACAGAAGCACTAGTAGTAACTATATACCTTGTTATCTAGCCTAAGCAATAGAGTGAGATGATCATATTAGCAACCAAGTACACAAGAAAAGACAAGCAAGTAATAGAAGAAGTAAAGAGGAATTAGTCAAGTTAAATGAGGTACCCGAACAATGTTTCCCCTAGGATATTTTGATAAGTACTAGACTAGTATTGTGCTTCCTAAATAAGTATGATTGAGTCATGGAAATCCATGGAGCAAAACAATATCCAATCAATGAATGAATGAAAACACATGAAATCCATAAAGAAAACCCTCTTTCGGTCAGTGACGATGGTTTTCAAGAGCCACTTCAATGTCTTCAAGAATTCCTTAGATGAAGCTAGGACACACCTCCTCTGAATTAAGTCATCGGCGATTCTCCCAATAGTTATAATGAAGTAAGGATCGATGAAAGTTGGTGAAGAAGCACTTCTTTGAATGCAAAGACCTCCTCTCTAAACCCTAGCCGCTTCTTCCCTTATATTTGTGCAAAAAGATACCTAAGAATCACTTGAGTAGCCTTTTATAATCAAAATCAGGGCTTTGCATAGCCTTTTACATGACCTTGTGGATGTCTATGTTTAATTCTGTAGGGGCTACAGTAACTTCGCTATAATACGTGGTGTGTGGCTAGTCGTGTGGAAAGGTGTGTGGCTTCCTAGTGATCCATAAACTGAAATAATTTCTAAACATTATGCATGAGCTGGTACACATGCATGTGACTGCCATCGTGCCCTCTTGCCATATCAAATGTTTCTAGAATTCCTAAAAATAGGCACATAGGCCCATGTATATGTTCCAACCTATGTCTTTGCTCATGTGACTTGTAGAAGCACTATACAGAAAATATTCCACATCCCTATCTTTTCTTCTTTTTCTCAAATTTCCTTCACACACCCTGATTTCATAAAAGAACACAAAATACATGATGCTAGTAAAAACATCTAATAAGAATCATGCTCAATATACATAAAGATATGTGTTAGAATATGTATAAACAAGCACTTATTACTATCATTCATGCCCCACATGATTAGTTTGACTAGCTTGGCCAAAGTCTTTCAATCTCACCTACTCATGATCGTATAAGATACTACCTTATTTACTTCCGAAAGGATGAATTACTTTTTAATGATTACTTACAACTATTATTTATTCGATATAATCGCACTTTGAAGTTGGCCCTACTAAAGGGTAAACAAAGGTTACCTATTTTAGTAACAAACTAAATGTCACAAGCACATCATTATCATGATACCTCAGGTCAAAGATCTACTCATATGATAATAATCAACAATTCCAATCATTGACTATAAAAAAATAAAACCCATGTGAATGGATTAACAATTCCAATTATTGATTATGAAAAAGTAAAACCCATGTGAATGGATTATTGTGTGTTATGTTGGAATACGCTAATTCCATCAATGTATTTATGACATATGCTCTCACTATCCTATAGCATTCAACTAGCACTCTTTATCAAAGGTCATACAAATCCTTATGAATCTTTAACGCCCAATTAAATATTATCTGATTTGTGAGCTATTTAAGTGTATAAATACTAAACCCTTGTAGTGCCCTCCACCTTATCCCATAAAGAGTAAAAGGTTTAACTTAATACATAAGAACTATAATGCTCACAACTAATTAAAATGCTATCACAAGATTTATATAAACATTAAAATAAATGTCTATTATTAATAAAAAAGAATATATAATACAAATGAAATGCCATAATACAAGTTTTCCCATTGGCATTCCAAGGCATAATCCTAACAGAAGATGTGTGGACTATAGAAAAAGCATTATTCTCATTATTTCCAAAATTCAATTATTTAATTATGGAAAGAGGTATACTGTAAGAAAATAAGTTTAGGAGAAATTTCACTGAACTACTCTATGGTTTGTCTTTTTATCAATTCGGAGCTTGTGGTTTGAGGGTTAGCAATTAGCTCTCTATAGTCTAAACCTTTCGGGAAAAAGTTCCAAAACACTTAATCCCATTAATACTTGTTGACGTGGTATAAAGATATACATGAATTTACCTTTATATTCTTATTTACATTAGTAAAACATATAAATTTCACTCAACTACATTGTGGTTTACATATTTACTAATTCAAGTGTTGTGGTTTGAGTTTTGGCACTTTATCACCCTGTAATCTAAAATGTTTGCAAAAAGTGCCAAAATGCTTGACCCTTTAAATACTTTCTAGTGTCGCATAAAAATATACTTTAGTTCACCTTTTTTTCCCTTATTTACATTACCAAAACATATACAACTTAAAAACATTGTAATCCCTAATTATCCCTAGTTGAAATTGCACTCCTTACCATCTAGGATAATATGGAATTACATGATTTCCACAAAACCTCTATCCCTTGTTCTTCTTTCATCAAAACCAATTTATGTAAAAATATTTAGGATAATTAGGAATTATCAGTTTGCCCCTTGGTTATATTTCTTTGCATTTCAATTCCAGATAATTAGCGATTACAATTTGTAGTAAGGAGGGGGAATGGTTTTTAAATAGTCTATGTTTTAGTAATGTAAATTTGGGTAAAAAGGTAAATTCAGATATATTTTTATGCCACTTCAGTAAGTATTAATAGGGTAAAGTGTTTTGTTACCTTTTTGTAAATCATTTAGAGTACATGATACTAAAGCACTAAAACTCAGACCACAAGCCCTAAATTGATAAAGAGGTAAGCCAATGTAGTTTAGTGAAATTTATATATTTTAGTAATATAAATAAGGATAAAAAAATGGTAAATTCATGTCTATTTTATGCCACATCAACAAGTATTAATGAGGGTAAGTATATTGGGACATTTTTGGAAAAGGTTTAAATTCTAGGGTATTAAATTACCAACACTCAAATCACAACCCCTAAATTGATAAAGAGGTAAACCACATGATAGTTTAGTGAGATTTCCCCTAAGTTTTATGATCATCATTGAAGGACAAGTGTGGCTCATCATCTTCCGAAACTCTAAGGTGGTGTTTGGTTGGGGCAATAATATATTACCTTTAGAATCTGGACCAAGTAATGTAAGATTATTTTGTTTGGTTGCTTAGGATATCAATATTACATTCCCGGAACATGATAACTTGGGCAACATTACCAGTAATATGATACTAACTCAATAGGCGGTAATGTAACATTCTTAACAAAATGTGAAATTTTTACCATCATATCCTTTAAATCCAATAAAATAACCAAAACACTAATTTTTATAAATTCAAAAATAAAAAAATTTATATATTTTTTTTCTTTTCTCATATATTCCGTATGAAAATATATTTACCAAAATATTTTGTTGGAGATAAGCATGACATTTGAGAATAAAGTTTTTTAAAATATTAAATTAGAAAAAATGTATATATTTTTAAATAATTAGCTTTGACTTCACTAACATTAATGAAAATTAAATATTTTAAGAGTGATGTTTTTAAAAATAACACGGATTTATATTTGGTTGAAGATAAGCAAAACATTTGAGATTAATTTTTTTCAAATATTAAGTTAGAAAAAAATTATATTTATTTAAAATAATTAAGTTTGACTTAATAAACATTAATGAGAATTAAACATCTTAAGATTAGTTTTTTTAAGAGAAACACATTTATTATTAAACAAGTTTGATATTTAAATCAAAATCGTGTGGATTTTGATATATTTGGCACTTATTAGGTAATGGTATTTTAGTAAAAGACAATTGATAATTTAAAATTTTGAGCTAACTAAATATAATAAAGCTACATTCCAACCATATTACTATATTGCCAATCAAATAGAAATTGCACATACTCTTGTTAATATGACTTGGGATTTAGGAATTATATTTCTAGTAATCATATTCGGACGATAATGTAAGATTATGTGAATCAAATTACCCCTAAATATATTAATTTTGAATAGTATTTTGAGTTAGTATCATTAGATCATATTGTTTATTTATGTAGAAACTAGAGTAATTATTTATTTGAAATCGAAGACATCTAAAATATTTTATATTGATAAAGGTCTAGTTTGTTTATGGATAGTGTTATTTTAGAATCGCAATGTCAAATACAAATGCAATCATATTTTCTATTCACATTGAGTTTTTCTTTTTACATAAAAGATTTGATCAAAATCGGAACAATTATAAAAATCAAATGTTTTGAATATTAAATTATTTTAGTCTTAATAGAATTAGGATATATATATATATGGTAAAACATCGACAAAATTTTAAAAGTAAATATAAAAAATGACTTAGGTCACATGGCTAATATACATTAGACCAAAATAATGAAAGAATAATTGGAAAGTATGATGTTACGTGGGTTATAACATTAATTCAATATTTATTTCTTAAAAATAGTTATTTTAATAATATTATTTTTAAAATCATCTCTTATTTATTTTATAAAATAAATATTTCTGAAAATAATATATTTATTTATTTATTAAAATATTTACTCTACATATTTTTAAAAGTGGAAAAAAAAACAATTTAACCTCACCAGAGCTTTCCAATAATAAATAAGAAAATTCAAATGAAAGTGTGAACTAACATAATTGATAGTCTGAAATCCAACGATGACATACATACATTAAAAATATTCAAATTACAATGTGAACTTAAATAAATTTATATCTTACTTTGACTTGTAGTTCATAAATGAGTCAAATCAAACTCTCCCACCGCCCAATCCTATCCCCAATTATTTATATAATTAAATGTGTGTGTTTTCCAATGATGTGATTGCTTCCAAAAAGACTTAAAATGTCCGTGTCAAATGAATAAATTGTATGGTAAGGTACACTTCATATTTATCAATCAATTATCAAATATGTCTTTTTATTACTAGTTTCAGACCACATAGGTATTGCATAGAGCCATCATATCAACAATAAATGAATAAAACAACCTTTCATATCAAAATTTTGGAAGGTTTTACCAAGGAAGTAAATGATCATTTATAAAATCATGTAGAAAAATGTCTTTAAAACAAAATATTCCAAAACCAAACTCAAAATAATATTAGAATATGAAAAAAAAAGTAAAATATCTTATTTAGTCCATTTATTATGTTTAATATATCTCTTTAATATTTTTATTTTAATTTGCCTTCAAAAAATTCCTATATTATTTAGATGGGATAAGTTAAGTCAGGCGCCTGACGTCCATCCTTTTTTTCGTCCATTTCTACTAATGTGGCCTTCTTAATGATTAAAATATCATTAAGTTTTTTAAAAATTTTAAAACCTTTTTTAATAATTCGGGTTTGGATCCAATATGGATCTGATCCAAACTCGACCTTCCTCTAAACCTCTCTCCCTAGCAACCACCATCAGCCTCTACTCCACCCACCACTGTCAACCCTCTACTCCACCTACTACTATCTACGTGTCTCTAGCCACCACATTAGCGTCGCCTCTACTCCAGCCCTCTACGCTAGCAACCCTATCTCCACTAGATTTAAAGATCAATCACCATCTCCCCTCAGACCACTAGAGTGCAAATCTTCATCGACAACAACCTCCTAATCCTCTGGCCCCATACGTAGTGCCATATCCTTGGTTGACCTCAATACAAAACTTAACCATTTGGTTACCATGTATTAAAGAAAGTGAATGGAATGAAAATGGATCTCCAACAAACTATATTAATAAGATTACAATTAATTCAAATGCAGTGATGAATGAAGACAATTGTGGGTTTTCTCTTTGAATAATTTATTCACTACTGCTACTAATCTACATCATATGAAAAGTTTATTTTAGCCTTATGAAGTTAGATCAGTTTATGAAAATTTTCCAAAGAGGATTTTTATTTTTTACTCACAAGATTGTTGTTGAAACAATACTTGCAACATATGTTTTTTTTTCCTTTTGGTTGTAGCGCTTGTCTCTGTGTTTTGTCCTACTATATCTGCCATGTCACTAGTTGTAACCTACTTCAACACACAAGTTTAGAACATGGCAAGAAAATTAAACTAGAGTAAAGAAAATAATATTCCCAAGAGCTTACCAATGTGTTACATTTCTATGGACATGTGGTCTTGTTATGTCCTTCAGCATGGCGATAACCATATTTAAAAACCCTGCCTTTTGTAAACAGTATTATTTTATCCTTGTTTTACCATCAAGAGGCTCTTTCCTCATTTTCTTGGCTGGTCGACCAGGCATCCATTTTACCAAAGGAGGTTGTAGAGATCCTTCTTCACTTATAGGCCAATAATCTCTGTCTTTAATGGATTAACAAATTCATATGCCTTTAAGTAGGTTCTTTTCTATACCAATGAGCCACATAATTAATTAGATCTACCCCTTGAAAAACAATAGCTACCATTACATGTTGGCAAGGGATGCTTGTTTTACACAATTTTCCACAAGAGCACATCTTCTCTACTAAAATGACAACATAAAAGCCTTCATCTCATGCACTATTAGATTATCCCAAAACACCTCCTGTTTTTCATCTGCATTTCACTCAACTTGCCACTCTCAAAGTTTTTTCCCTTTCTTTTTCAATCTTAGCAGCAACATTAAGCCCATAGTCTTCACCCCGCTTGCTAGCATAGTCTCTTCATTGTTAATGTACATTGTCGTTACGTATTGTCTAATGATAAGTGCTTGTGTGATAAGAATGAGAAGTATTCTTTTCTTATGATGAGCATTACTTTTATCAGATTTTAGTGCTAATATGTGTGCATTTATGTTACATTCATGCGTATAGGGTTGTGAAGCCGAATGCTAAAAAAAGAAGCCAATGTAGGTTGTGAACACATTATTTGGAGGAAATCTTGAGAAGGTTCAAATGCAAAGACATAAGTTAGGTTCAGGATGCAAGAATGTGTGCCAACCTCCTTGTATTCAAGTTAGCATAATGATTTGGAGGGGCACAAAGGCAGTCACATTCGAGTATCCCGACTTGTGCATTTATAGCAAGATCTTCACCAATGAAGCTGTTTATTAAAAAAGCAAGGCGATTTACGACGTAAACGTGTGCCCGTTTACATTACCTCGATGAAAACATGGATTCGGGAGTGTTTCGGGCCGTTACTGTAGCAGGTTCTGTTCACATCCGGACGAAAAAGTGAAGTTCAGAGAATACACACGGGCGTGTGGACATTATCCAAGCCCGTGTAGAATTTCCACAGGCCCGTGTGGAGAATCCACAGGGGCGTGTGGATGCCCAATTCCAGCCCTATTTAAGGCCGATTTCAGCCCCGATTTCAGAATTCTTCTCTCCATTGTTTCCCCAACTTTCAAGAAGGCGGCGGCTAGGGTTTTGAGAGGTATTGGCAAGGATTTTGGAGTGGTTCTATGCCTTTGACATCGCGCTCCACTTGGAAGAAGGTTATAGGGGGAGCTTTCGTTGGCACCGATCTGGCGAGGTGTGCCCTAGGCCGGACAAGGGGACCTTTGAAGGAGATGAGGCCACTCCACAAGACCATCGACATGACTACTGAGGGGGTTTTTTTTTATGGATTACTTATTTTTACATTCGATTTCATTGTTGATTGTAACTAGCTCCATGGAGAGCTAAACCCCCTAGTGGGTACTTAGATTTGTGAACCCTAGGATGTATTTGTTTCATTAAACCTTTTATTATGCTTTCCTTAATTGACATTTTAATTGAGTTCCAATATTAAATGTTTGATTGATTGAATGCTCCCTTAGAGTGACACTAGGGTTGAGAGTTCACCTTGGTAACCCTTGTGAGTGAGTGACACACCACGAGAGTTAGACAAATCTAGATTGGAGAGTGTTGAGAGGGTGAGTCGAGAGGTAGCGGAGCGCCCCCTTTCCCCTTCGATTTGATTTACTCTACCTCCACGTTCCAAGAGTTCTTTGCGGTCATAGTATTGTGAATGGGCTAATGGATGACCTTCCTCTGGGGCTTAGTTGCAAAGGCAACGGAGTGAAGCGTTGAAGTGATTTTAGCACCTTGGGCTTAATTGTGACTAGGGACCTTCTGCCAGGACCAAAGGGTGAGGTCTACACATAGGAATAGGGTTTATCACTTGGAATCCCTAGAGTGTCTTGCAACTGTACACAATGCGAGGTGTTGAGATTGATCGATTTCTCCACCGGGACTTGGTGTAGAGTTAGTCATGGTTAACCTTAGATTTGGGACCGTGTATTGAAGGATTTCCATGATTAATTAATGCATTAATTAAGAAGCATAATAGTTGGTTCTGCACTTGAAACAATTGTCCTAGGGGAACAATATCCGAGTACCCCATTTATATCTATTGCCTTATCTCTCAATTTTATTGTGCCTCTCGTTCTTATTTCTTTTATCTCTTTTTATATAAATCTTATTCATCATACCATCGATTTATTCTCATCATAGTTAGATAGCAATCGTTGCGTTTCTATTAACTATTCCCCGTGGATACGATACCCACTCACCTGGGATTTATTACTTCGCCACACGTGCACTTGCGGTTTACATGCATATTCGGTCGTGTCATCTAATGTCTTCAAGCATAGAAATAATAAGTTTGTTCCTAGAATCCAACACTACTCCATTAAAGGTTTTACATGTATTTTTGTAAATCACCTCAAATTTAACTACATCAATAAAATAAGCCATGCACCAACCTTGAATAGGCCATTTTCCCAACAATTCCCTCATAGCACTTTCTCCTTTTTTGCATCTAACACAATGGTCTAAATTTTTCCTCACCTTAGGCTAGCTTGTAGACCTAGCAACATTCCAAAACTAATGCTACAACTCTTTGCTATGAGAGTTTTTGCACCATTTTGCATAGATGTGTCTTGCACATATCTTATGCTCAACAAATAGAAGAAGATTGGCCACTGCATGTATTAGGCCCTATAAGGAAGAAATTAAACAAATTAAAATGTAGTAGTAGTCAAAGAAATCAAACTAGAGTGTTTTTTTTATACCTTTTCATATCATTAATGAGAGACCATGCCAAGCCTTCTTCAATACATAGATTTGACTTTGAATTATTAACAAACCAGGATTAGGATTTACTTGTTTGCATAACTACCCAAGCTATAGGGAATATTTGGTTGTTCTCATCCCTCCCCACAACCACTAGTAACTAACCCTTGAGTAACCCTTTAAGGGAGCATCCATCCAAACCAACGATTAGCCTGTAGCCACATAAAAAATCTTCCCTAACAGCCTTCAGACATATATACATCTTTTAAAACATAAGAAAATCATTTGGAGCAATCCTTTCAACTACCACAATCATACTATTCATGGGATTTGTAGCCTTCAACTCAAGAGCTTAATTGTTTAGCACCTTGAAATGTTCTCTGAATTGTTCCTCAAATTTTTTTTTCAATGCTAAGCTCTTGGAATTCCTACACACCTTATAGGTGACAAAGACACCTAATTGTGCCCTGACCATTGCTCTGAGTTGCCTAGCCCTAATGAAAAACATAGAACTTATTATAACTTCCCCAAATTGTTTGCCAATTAACCTAGCTATCACCCTTCCATTTTTGGTGGTCCCAAGTAAGCATGTATGATCTGGGGCATCGTGTTTGACCACAAACATCTTCCTCCCACTACACCAAGAGCACAAGATCAACCATTTGCATTATTTTGCTAAACACTTTACCCTAACCCTTATTGAATCATTTCTAATGGACTTAAATTCAAACCCTTCCTTATTGAGAACTTTATAAGCTCATTCTTGAATGATTTCAAATCTTCAAATCTAAGATCTAGGTAGAAATCATCCAAAGGGATTGCAGGATCATATGTTTCCTAATGGATTTGTGTTGCCTTGTGTAGTCTGCATTAGAACCATTACTGGTACCCTCAAAGCTACCAAGATCATCAAATTCAAAGTACTTTTCCCCTCTTACTACCACTATTTACATTTTCTCTATCATGGCCAATTCCTTCCAAATATGGCTATCCCTCACCTCTAAGTTGACCCTTAGATCTATTGATATTTTCAGCATCATCTTCATCATCACTATCACCATCACCTTCACCGGAATTCCCTTCTATTTCCTTCTTTAGTTGAAAATATTTTCTGATCTTATCCCTTGCATTTTATGTTTCATCATCTGCATCTGAGTAATAGTCAACAAATGGTACATCTACCAGCCTTCTTCATCATCCTTGCTAGAGTTACTCTCATTGCCACTATTGTTGCCATTGTCATTGTTATTCACATTGCCACTCTCATTACCATTGTTATTTCCATTCAAATTGCCACTCTCCTTGACATTCTCATTGTCATTCACATTGCCACTCTTATTAACATTCTCATTGCCATCCAGATTTCCATTTTCATTGTCCTATTCCACATCTAACTCCACAACATCTTGCTAGTTTACATCAAACTCTGTAGTATTGACACAATCATCTACTAACCTTGCTAGCAAGGTCTTATCTTGCATAGCACCTAATAATTCCACATATATATCTATTGTCCAAAATTTTCTTAATTGATCAACCAAGGCTACAATCCCTCCATCATCACAGATTAATTATAATGATCCATCATTCTCCTTGTAATACAAATTCCATGCCTTCTTGATGTCATAGCCTAAATCCTTGAGATCACCCAACAGATCCTAATGACATAATTTGTTAAGGTCAATAGAAAACTCATCCACTTACCAATTGAGATTTTCAAATTTCCCCTATTGTTGTCAGTGATCCTCCATGATGATATTTAATAGTGTATTTCTCACAATTCACCATGCTATGCTGTAGCAAACAAATCCAAACTGAGATTCACACAAAAAAGAAAAAAAATAATAACTGCAACTAAAGTTGAGTATGTTTAATAGTGTATTCAAGCAGTGAAAGATTACATTTTCTAAGATCCACAATAGAAGTTTAATTCAATAATGCACAATAGAACATTAAGATCACCTTATGCTTTAGAATATAATTATACATTGAAGCAACCAAAGGCTACAGATGCTAAGATCCGGAAACATAGATAAAAATATCACTTAAACTAATGATTGAATATGGTTACACATGCAAGCAAGCTGAGGATGCAAAAAATAATATCTATGAAAGGAAGTTTATGTAAAAATAAAAAAATATATGCAATGTAGAATTGATCTATCTACTAGTTTACAATATTCAATTGGTATAACATAGGTATAATTTTCTTTCCTTCTTTAACAATGATCATTTCATTACCCCTAAAAGTCTATGCCTACATCTTATGGTGGTCCTTCATTCCCAGATAAAATTATATTGTAAGTCAGTTATGGTCCTTAGTGTTGTTGCACTTATCAAGACAAAAACTAATTCTATATAATCAACTCATTTTATTTTAAGACATAAAATAACATGTGTAGCACATGTGAACTTTAAGTAGAGGTCATTCATTAATTTGTCCATATCTACATTTGCCATGTATAATTTTTCCATCACATTACATTCAGGAATGGGACAAATATATGAAAGGTAAAACAAAACAAATGGTCGAAGGTTCTAAATTAGTTGCTTCCAATTATAGGACATGAATAAAATCAATTTCAAACTTAAACATAAAAAAGATAATGCTCAATATTATAAATGGATTAAAAACAAAAGTATTAATACAGCCACATAACATCAATGAAATCAAGTTCAAATTCAAAAATCATAGATGTAATGCTATATAAATGGGTCAAGCTTGTGAAAAATAGACATAATAATCTACTAATTGGAATCAAATTCAAATATAAAGGACACAAGCGTCATGCTAGATAATCAAATTCAAACCTAATGGAATGCCTTAATTGTTGGGGTTGGAGGGAAGATCTGCACTACAATGATCTGAGGAGAGGTGTCGATGGATCTTCAAATACAATAGAGGGAATGTCGCAATGGATCTTCAAACCCAAAGGATAGGGGGTGGCTGGGGTAGAGGGCTAGAATAAAGGTGACAATGATGTGGTGGCCGAAGCCACATTCACGGTGGTGGGTGGAGTTGAGGCCCCCGGTGGAGGGTAGAGTAGACTTAGATGTAGATGTCTACGTCGATGGTGGTTGGTTGAGTAGACAACAGTGGTTGGTGGGTAGGTTGCCAAAAGGAGAGGCCTGGAGGGAAGGCCCGATTGTTTTCATTGTTGGGTCTGGATCGGATATGGATCTAAATTCAAATTATTAAAAAAAACTTTATAATTAGAAAATGGTTTCTAATGATAATTTAATCATTAAGAAGGCCACACCGGTAGAGATGGACAGAAAAGGGGATGGGCGTCGAGTGTGGGACTTAATTTACCCCATCTTAGTAATACATGGATCTCTTGATGGCAAATTAAAATAGAGCGACTAAAGTAGCATATTGCATATAATACAGAGACTAAATAGTGTATTCACCCATACAAGAATAATGTAGAAAACTTTTTTATTATAAATAATGTTTTTAAAATCCTTCTAGTTTTAATTTGGCATTTCAGTTTCTTATCTAATATTAATTTAAAGGTCCACATAGGTATTTAGTATCCCTTGTAGGTACACTAGAACAATAAAGTTTTGTGCCTTCAAAATTGATCTACACTTTTTTTTTTCTATTGCTACCTTAGGGGTTTCATAGGCCAAAACATCAACTTTTTGAACCTCTGTAATGCCAAAATTATCCTTGTGAAAAGAGGAAGTGAAAACTTCCTCGACATCATGTTAATGATGGTATAAGAGATAATCCCGACCAATGCCTCCTATATTTCTTAAGAGCTAGAGCACTCCATATTCTCTACGTAACCTTTGTCACTATTCATCCTAGCTTGCTTCTCTCCTCTTGTAATCTTGGTGTTATGAAGATGCTTTCAAAAATTGTGTGAAAGAGATATAAAAGGCATGTTGATTCCTTCACAATGTTGATTGTGTGGGAGTTTGTTCAGTGAAGCATTCATAAGTGGTGGGGGTTTAAAAAAATTGATGTAAGAGTAGAGTATGCTATTGCAAATTATCGGACGATAACATGATAGCTAGAAATTGATCAATATTTCCAAATGATATGCAACATCTATCTATTGTTTAAGAGGATTGTCATGGACATGGAGATAGAAGAGACTAATGCATCATATTCCGAGGGTAATTAACATTCTCCTCTGCTTCTTCTATTATAGAAACCAAGAAAAGATGTGATATTATTACACAACTCAAGTTTCTTTCAGTTTCATTCATATAAAGTGCTTTATAATTTTGTTTGTAGTTATTTATATTCCACAACCCGTCCTTTTATCATTTCTTAGCTAAGAATTTGTAGTTTTGTTCTTTAGAGTACAACATAGAACATTAATATCCGGTTCAAATTAGTCTTTACATGATGGCAATCTTTGTTGGAAAATCTTTCTAATAAAATTAGGGTTATCAATTACTATTAATTGGTATTTAATTAACAATTGTTTAATCATTAAGGATTGATCACATGAGCACATGAAGATACGTGATAGATCAAGGTTACCTCACAAAGATTTCATAAGCATAAAATCCTCCAAGTTACGCACGCGATGCTTTTGGACTTTTCACCCTTGATCCCGAAGAAGTGATGGCTTCTTTTGCTTCAATCAACTAATGTGAATATTAGGGTTTCTTGTAGCCATCTTTCAGTATCAATAATTTTTAGTTAAAATGCTAATCTTATGTCATACATATTGTTAGTTCTGCCGGTGTGCTTTGTGGGTTTAGAGAACACTCAAATACTCATAAAAATGTCACACAAACCAAACAAAAAAAGACACACGAAATTGGTAACCCAGTTCGGCGTCCACTCTCCTACGTTTAGGGGCCAAGCCCGGAGATAAATAATCCACTAAAAAAGGTGAATATATGAGTACAAACACTTTGTTACTCACACTCACAAATAAAGATCATTGCTCTCTCTAGATTGTCTAGTGTCTACACTTTCTCACCCTCTGGTGGTACACTCAATCTCAAAGCAAGATAGCTAATATAGACGCCTCAATGTCCTAAATATAGCCCATAACTCTTTTAGAATCTCCGCGGCTACTAACTTTAGAACCTTCCAAAATTAGTTGTTACAATTCCTGATGTAACACAACTTGCAACATGGCCCTGATCGCTGATTTGTCTGAGTTCTGGTTATGTTGCGAAGCGACTTTAAGACCCATCGACCTTCTAGTCATATTTAGTCTGAGTTGATGCAGCCAGATTTCCCGATCCTGACTATCGGCAATTAGCCTACCTCCTCAGTTCCTCACCAAGCAGTCTCTTTGCAAGGGACGAACGTCTTTGTGCATCTTCACGAGACTTTCCAAACTTGATCTTCAATTCATCCAAGTTTGGCCTTCAAATCTTGCCAACAAAGATCTTCAATCAATCATGTCAATCATACTAACAATAGGCTTGTCTTCAATTTATTAAGGTTCTTCAAATCATATCTTCAATAGCCTTCAGTCATACCATTAATAGGTATTTATTCAATTAAGCTCTATTCATATTTAGTCTCCAATCAAATCTCCTAAATATTGCCTTCAAGTTGTAACACATACCAAAAATATCTCCACCAAGATCTCCCAAGTTATTTGCCTCCAAGCCAAGACTCCTTGCCATGTCACCATGTTATCCACGTCATCATCTATGCCATGTCACCATGGATGCCATGTCACCTTGACTTGGTATCAAACCATGCCAATTAAAGTGCTTTTGCAATAACACATATATATAAGGAATAATTGGATATGGTTATAGCATGTAGCCTAGGACTGGTTTGGGATCTCTACATCTTTAGCAAATTAGTCCACATGAATCTTAATAACCACAATTATGCCCATCAACAAATTATAATTTAATCCAACGATTAGAGATATTCGTATGTGAGATCCCAATATAATATTTTATAGATTAGTCCATCTATCAATAAATATTCTATATAAGTGGGTATTAGTAGACCACCAATGGCACTGTTGATCCTCACTTATATGTCGGTTTCTGTAATAGAATTACTCTTTCTCTATATGATAATATTTGGTCTAAGAGTTCTATAGTGGTCTAGTTCAATATCTACAAATACCTAGCATTTTGGTAAGAGTCTCCACTCTAGTGGCTGAAACATATCACTCTATCACATATAGTAGTATAACATGTGATAGCCAACAATGAATATAAAATTATATTTTACCTCATCGGTTGTGAACTATTTTGTGTTACAAGGAACATGAATAACCATGTCTCACTTTAATGATCTCTGTTATTAATTTGATTTTTATATAATGTAACTTCAAAATATAATATATCGTCAAATATGAATAATGTAATAACCATAATTATGCATGAAACCAAATAAAACTATTTTATTATTAATTAATAACTAGAATTTGCTTGTAGGGCATACTAGTTTTTTAGTCTCCCACTTGCACTCAAAGCCAAATAGGTACAAATCTCAAACACATATTTTCTATATGTTTTTCAAACGAGTTTTGACTTAAAGGTTTAGTAAATGGATCTACTATATGCTCTATGGAAGCTACTTTTGGTATTTCTATATCTCCTTGTTTAGCAATCTCCCATGCTAAGTCAAACTTTCTTTATATGTGCTTTATTCTTTGATGAACCCTTGGTTCCTTAGCTTGTACAATTGCTCCTTTATTATTGCAAAACAAAGTGATAGGAGACTCTATCATAAGGACAATACCAAACTCCTGAATAAACTTCTTGATCCAAACTGCTTCTCTTGCTGCTTCACAGGCAGCAAGAAACTTTGCTTCAGTTGTGGAATAAGCTACATTTCCATGTTTACAACTTCTCCAACTAAAAACCCATACTATTTAAACTAAATACAAATCTAGATGTAGACTATTTATCATCAAGATCCGATTAGAAATCCAAATCAGTGTATCCATCGACTTTTAATGGCCCCAACCATATACCAAACAATAATGTTTAGCACTATTAAGATATTTAAAAATATTCTTAACAACATCTTATTTCCAGGATTAGATTGATACCTACTCACAACATTAATTGCTAAGTAATATATGGTCTTGTGCATAACATTTCGTGCATTTAACTCCCCACTGCATATGCATATGGTAAATGTTTTATTCTCCCTAACTCTTCATTAGTTTGAGGTGATATTTTCTTAGAAAGAGTGATTCCATGTCTAAAATGTATCAATCTCTTTTGGGATCTTGCATGTTAAACATGGGCACAATCTTTTCAATGTAGTTAGACTGAGACAATTCCAAAATTCTATTACATCTATCTTTATAAAGTTTAATGCCTAAAATATATGATGTCTCACCCAAGTCTTTCAATGAGAATTGGTTAGACAACCATAATTTTGTTGAAGATAACATACCTATGTCATTACAAATGAGAAGAATATCATCAACATAAAGAACAAGAAATATAATAGCATTTCCTTGTATTTTTCTTATAAACTTAAAATTCATCCAGATTTTGAGTAAAACCAAACGGTTTGATTATTTCATCAAACCAGATGTTCCAACTTCTAGAGGCTTGTTTGAGTCCATATATAGACTTGTTGAACTTCCATACTTTATATTCTCTCCCTTTAGATGCAAATACATTATGCTGATCCATGTAATTTTTTTTTCAAGAAACTCATTCAAGAAGGCTGTCTTTACATCCATCTGTCAGATTTTATAATCATACTTTGCAGCTATACCTAATAAGGTTCTAATGGATTTAAGCATCACTACTAATAAGAAAGTATCCTTATAATCAATTCCTTACTTTTGATCATAGCCTTTTGCAAATAGCCTTGCTATATAGGTGTCTACCTTTCCATCTAGTCCTCTTTTTCTCTTATAAAACCATTTACAACTAATTGTTTTACCCTGACAAGGTGGTCTACATGATTGCAGACTTGATTAGTATACCTATAATCCATTTCCAATCTCATGGCATTTTTCCATTTAATTTTATCAATGTCAGACATTGTCTCATCATAGTTCTAAGGGTCATTTTTGCACTCTTCTGAGATTATGGTGTATGTTTCAATCAAAGAATAATTTTCTATTGGATGAACTATCTTGCAACTTCTTCTTATTGCAACACTTGGCTAATCAATAACATTAGGGGTGTATTTATATTGTGAATAATTTTCATTAGACCCAACATATTTTTCTAAAGCAATCATTTTTTTTTATTACAACTAGTTGCAAAATAATTTTCGAGGAAAATTGTATTCCTACTTACAATCACCTTTTGTTCTGTAGGATTATAAAAATAATATTCAAAAGTCTCTTTTGTGCAGCCTACAAATAGGCAACTATCTATTATAGATTTCAACTTACCAATACTTTGTTTTTCAACATGTGCAAGACATCCCCACATCCTCAAATGTCTTACACTTGGTTTTCTATTAGTCTGCAACTCATTGGGAGTTTTTGTGACTGACATAGTTGGAACTCTATTTAACAAATAAATTGCAGTCTCTAATGCATAACCCCAAAAGGATAAGGGGAAATTTGTTATACTTATTATAGATTGTACAATATCCAATAAGTATGATTTTTTCTTTTCCTAAACACCATTATGTTGTAGTGTTTTTGGAGAAGAAAGTTGAGATAATATTACAAATACTTTGTTTTTTAACATGTGTAGGACATTCCCACATCTTCAAGTGTCTTACACTTGACTTTCTATTAGTCCGCAACTCATAGGGAGTTTTACTAATTGACTTAGTTGGAAGAATATTTAACAAATAAATTGCAGTCCCTAATGCATAACTCCAAAAAGATAAGGGAAAGTTCGTTATACTTATCATAGATTGTACAATATCCAATAAGTATGATTTCTTCCTTCCAAAACACCATTATGTTGTAGTGTTTTTGGAGAAGAAAGTTGAGATAAATTCCATTATCTCTTAGGCAGTTCCTAAATTCATCTGAGAGGTATTCACTATCTCTATTTGAATGGAGGCATTTGATACTTGTACCTTTTCATTTTTCCACCTTATTTGTAAATTCTTAAAACTTTTTAAAAGATTCAGATTTATGTTTCATCAAGTAGATGTATCCATATCTAGAATAATCATTTGTAAATGTTATAAAATAAGCAACCCCTCCTCTCGCTACATGATTCAAAGGACCACATACATCTAAAAATATTAAGTCCGTCATATTATCAACTCTTATTTTTCTAGTAAAAGTCAATTTGGTCATCTTTCCTTGCAAACAAGACTCATAAGTTGGATATCGTTCTACTTTTAGAAAATCTAATGGGCCACCCCTCACCAATCTATTAATACCATCTGCATTAATATGTCCTAATATAAAGTGCCACAAATAAGTAGGAGCAATATCATCTTTTTTTTAAAAAAAATTTTTGTAGAGACCGCATTGTCATTTACATTGCTTTCAATGCATGCAATAGTATCACAAGGAGTTCGATAAGAAAGACCATCTTGCTTAAAACCAGAAGACACAAATAAATTATTTAATTAATGGTATCTTTTTTATGAAATAAAATAGAACATCCAAGTTCATCAAACTTAGAAACGGAAACTAAATTTCTTCTAATTTGAGGCACATAAAGACAATCTTTCAAAAACAAACAACTTTTCCTTCGAAGACTAAATTAAATACTATTATTGAGATGGTAGGAACCTTTGCCTCTGTTTCCATCAACAATGTCACTTCCCCTTCATTCAGTCTTTTGCTTTCAAATATGGTAATTATTTGCATACTTGAGTGTCATCTTTCCTTTCTTATGATAAATTTGGTTTTCTTTTGTAGTAATATCTGATGGTTGAAGCAAATTATCTGGACTCTAGTATTTATCTTAACAAGATAGTTAATCTAAAATATAGTCAACCTTTTGTTGTTATAAAATGTAAATATATTGAAACCATTGTTATCTACTTGGCATAGAATTTACTTGTTCCTTTTATTTTATTTTATTTTTTTGTGGCTATTGTGTGCTCTTCTTGTTAAGTGGGAATTTCTTTTGTTCTTACTTATGAAATATTTCATTGCTTCTTCAAAGAATCTTTTATACAAGGAACTTAGCAAGTTCTTTTGCTCATGTATGCTTCCTCTATAAGGGGTTGGAACAAGTAATTTATACTAGATCATCCTAGTTTCTGTCTTTTTCTTCACCGTTGGGTGTTCATTAGCTGATGATAAATAATGCACTCAATTGGAGTATCTTGTGCTAGTCCTCCAAGCTATATCTCTCAATTGTGGATTTGTCAAATAATTCATTATCAAGCCTGCCTCCTAAGATTGGTAAAATTAGCAAATTTCATATTATAGGTTTTCATTTATTTCCTAATTTTTTGCTAACATAAATACTATTTTATGCATAATGTTACATCATATACTAGATTTATTAGTTTAACTTGCTACAAGTTCTATGTTTTTAGCTTCCGACTCCAATTTATATTTGCATCATCTCCAAGGCAAAATGATCTCCCTAAGAAATCCCATGATTGTAGGCAATCCTCTTCACACTCTTCGAAGGTCCAGTGTGCTATATTGCTTGAAATTAAATCTAATGATTGCCTTTTGAAAGTTTCATGGTTAATCATCTCATTAGTTTTTGGACCTACACCTACATTATTGAAGTATTTGCAAAGGTTGTTTGCTTCCTATGAAGAAAAGGTATAGAGAAGGATATAGTGCCTTTTGATCTTTGATGGATTATTAAAGCTCTACTCCTTGCGGTGGAAATTGATTTTCATTAAATTCAAATTTTTAGTCATTTGGGCTACTTATTCAAGGAACTCCGAATTTTTGTTAACTTTCATTTTTACGAGTTTTAATAGTATACTTCTTAGTAATAAGGAATTTTTTCTCCCTTTAATGTGGAGTTATGATCTAGCACTTGTCCAATGTAAAATGAGCGTATTGCCATGGTTGGTTTGCATTATTGTGCAAACATAGAACAAAAGAACTATGTATTTATAGTTTTTGGTACTATTTGTTTGTATTTTTGGTTTAAAAATTTGTTAAAATAGCTATTATATGAATTGATGAAATTACTATTCATCTAAAATTGTTATTTGTTAGTATTTTTAACATATGTTATCTATATGAATTAATGAAATAAAATTATTATTGTATTTTATTATGTAGTGGAGATTTTGAAAATGATGGGAAATAGATTAATACATTACAAAATAGATTATATATATATATATATATATATATATATATATATATATAGAAATTGATTAGAAAGCAAATTGGTTTCTAAAGATTATACTAATTTAGATTTGTTTTGGAAATAAGAAATGGATTTGTATCCATTTCAGAAATTAGAGATTTATTGGTAACAGAATTGAATCCGTTTCAAAATTTAGAAATAGATTTACTTCCATTGCTAATCCTTCTCTAAAGGTAAAAACGGACCTTTACTTCCTTTGCTAATTAATTAGCAACAAGCTTTTTAAAAAGGAAAAAATTCCTTTTCTAATCCTCTGTCTAAACTAAATTATGAATGAATTAGAAGCTGCAAAAGGGGTTTCTAAATTGCAATTTTCTTATAGCAAGGATGTGTTATTAGGCTCATAATTATGGAGATGGTATTAGCTTAATAGCCCACAAAGAGCTTTTAAGAAATGGGTAAGTAGTTATTTCATGTTGAAAACAATGGATCATCTAAGATATAGAACAATTAACTTGATGTGATCTGCTTTTTGAGCATGGTGTTAGGCTACCATATAAGTGTGGAGATGGGAAAAGGTCAGGAGCAAATGTTACATGGCTTTGAGAAAGCAAGCTACAATCTTCTCTTATGGAACTTGAATAAGATAACCAATGTCAAAAATATTGTAATCATCAAGTAAGCGAATGAGTGTGTGTGTGTGTGTGTTGTGAGGATATATTTAAATGTGATCCTTTTCCTTAGCATATCTACTCAACTTAAAAATCATTGTTGGCCCATATTACTTGTCGATAGAACCTAATTATTAGCCAAATATGGTGGTACACACCTGATACTAACTAAAACGGTGGTAATAATGGGTTTCTCCTGTCTTTTGCATTAGTGGATATTAAATAAATGAGAACTAGATGTTTTTATGCACAACCTACATGATACACTATACTAAGGGGAGATAGGCTACTCGAAGAAGATAACTTTCTTATCCAAAGGTTGAAAGTACTTATTAGTGCTAATGTAAATATTTTCCCTTGATCCCTACATGATTATAATTATCTCTGCCACTTAGGAGTGAAGTACTTGAAACTTGCTGCTATCTAGGAAAGTCTATAAGAGATCATTGTATTGTACTATTGAAGAATGTTTCATTCACTTTAATGTAAAAAGCTAAGATTATCTAGAGGAGTTGCATGCACTATCTACATGTGAGTATAATTGTTGTATTTGAAGCATATAGATTTTAATGTAACTACCTTTTTGACAATATAAAGTTGGGTGGAAAATATTCAAATGTTATGGAGCTATACAACACCTGGACTGAAAAAGCACAGGCATTGTCATTAATGAAAATAGTTGACCCAATCAAGTTTGTTCTGTGTAACTTCATATTCATTTGTTCACTATACGTGATTAAATGTTTATTGTCTCATCCTTGCTGCATATAATATAAGCCTTTGGTCTCTTCTTCACAAGTATAAAATGATGACTATGATGTTTGACAAAAGAAAACAATCCAGATATTGGGATTTACATAGATGCCTCACTATGTATAAGAAGATTGAAGATGTTACCGAGGAAGTTTGTTATGTGCTTATTGGAAAAGATAGTGCCTTAGTGTATGAGATCAATGATCACCAAACAAATTCTACAAACTCAGAGATGCATATGTGTCCATTCAAGAAGTGGCTTGGTTTTCCTATAAGCACACCTGTGCTACGATCATGCTAACTAACTGAAATGCCCATTGATATGTTGAATGCTACTTCACTATAAATGTGTCAACTTTTGGGTATTGCATTCAGTTGAAATTGGATGATGATTGACAAATAGATTTTTACTACTTAGAGATTCATTCAGCAGTAATACGCTAGGAAGGAAAAGGAGCGCATCTCAAGCATTTAATGATTGATAAATCCCCAATAGCTAGTGCCATGATCATGCATACCATAGGGTGTCTTGCAACACCATTCCTGTCGACTAGAGTGCTTCTATTGTAGGATGTAAAAAAAAAACATTACACATGCAAAATTTACATAATATTATATATTCAACTGGTTTATATTTTTATGCTCTTTTTATCTGACTAACTAGCTGAGGGCTAGCAAGTGCACTAGTCGTTTAAGTAATATAGTAGTTAAGTAGAGTGCTGATCCTACAAGAATTGGAAGTACTAGTACTAACTATTCATTTATCATCTAGCCTACCAAATAATGGCGGTTTCAAGAACTAAGATAACTAAATTGAATAAGCTTCAAAAGAATGATAACAAGCTTGAAGGTAATCAATTATTAAAAGGAGATAAGGAAATATCCAGATAAAAAATCCCCCAAGAATTTCTTAGCAATAAGACCACTATATTTGCATGAAATTACAGTTTATTGGACCACAAAGATTCCTTAATTATGCTAATAACTCTCTCGAGTCTATTAACAACTGAATCCATATGAAGATAGATTGAATTCTTTTTATAATCTAACCTCCCTAAGATTGCATTAACACTCCAAGAATCCCTCTATTAGGTTTAGCCCTAATTTTCAAGACTTGAGACTCCTTATCTTTAGACATGCCTACAATTTCCTTTAATTATGATAGATGTATATACGAAGGATTTCTAAATCTCACTGCAGAAATCAAACATGAAATCTGGAGCAAAGATCCTCAACAATATCTACAAATATGTAGACCTTTCAATTGGGTGTATTGAGAAGTATGGCTATAAACATGGGTGTGTAACAGATCATGTTGCTCCTAGGAAATTACTACACTTAACTCTATCACAAATAATCAATTTTGGGGATATGATGTCAACAAGAGTATGAGTAAAGCGGTGTATCCAGGTATATTGCTTTCTGGAATCTTCAATTTTTATTTAAAATATTTCCAAATTAGTCCAACTCAACTCATTTTGCTCAAAATACATAGATTGTGACTTGAATAAGAAGTAGCAATAAATTAAGTACTAGAATCAACCAAATTAAATCAAAGTACAAGCAAAATGGTCAAATTCATGATATAAAAATATATGTACTCTATTGGGCCTAACTTGGCAGTGCTAAACTAACAAGTGCACTAATCACTTAAGTAATATAATAATATAGTAGTGAAGTAGAGTGTAGATCCCATGAGGGCTAGAAGTACTAGTACTATTATTTTTCCTAATAAAGAGACAAGCAATTTCTAGAGATAGAACACGGATATGAATCTAGCTAGGATTTCAAATGCAATTAAGTTTTAATACTAGTTTAACTTCTGACAGTATGTTGGACCCTTAAGACTCTTTAGTTATGCTAATACCTCTCTCAAAGCTACTAGCAACTAATCCCATATGAAGATGGGTTAGAACATCTTCCTAACCTAATTCTCCCTATGATTGCATTAAACATTCTATGAATCCCTCTAATAGGTTAAACCCAAATTGGGAGAGTTTGCATCCCCTTATTTTTAGGTGTGCTTCCCTCTTTTATCTGTTATAGATACATGCATAACCAGATTTCTCACTCTCAATTACAAAAATTGAGCCTTAATACACGATCAATATTGAGGCATGTTTAGGCCATGAACTTGTTTGTTCCTTAAGACACCTAGAGAGTAATCCTCGACAAAATATTCAAAATACTTGTATCAAAAGATTTATCTTCATTAAAATTAATTAAATCAAATTTTGGATGATCCCCAAAGAAAACTTATTTCTATGTGTTCCTATCATTTAGTCGTTATTGTTAGTATATTTTAGATACGGAATTTTCTTAGACCTTCACCTCTATAAAATTATAGGTAAATATTGAGTCAAAAATTTAATGATATGTATAGTCATTGTTAAAATGCTTTAGTATTGCTAACTAAATGATGACATATTTTATATTACAATTTCTCAATACCTGTAGTACAAATTACATCTTGGTCTCTCTTGCCACATGGTGTGCCATCTAGGAGAACAAATTAGTTATTTTTGTATAATATTTAAACAAATAATTTCTTCACCAAAAAAATAATTGAATTTCAAAATACTCAGCTTAATAATGAAAATTTTGAAAATATTTAAGAATTTATTATTACTTTCCTCCAAATTCCATCTTTGAAGAAATATATATATTTATAAAGGCGACAAGCACCCAAAATCATACATTTGAAAAAAAAAAAAAAATTAGAATGGATTCGTATCTTATGACAAATTATCTTTAAGATTTGAAAATCAAGTTGACAAAGGTGGTTATGGTATATTTTGATATTATACTTTGATTGGTTGTATATGTGTGGGCGTGGAATCTTGACGAATGATATGCTCCGGGATTTTTGCCATGATTTAAAACCAGTCAGAGAAGGTTGGTTTGAAATTACGTTAGCACACAAAGGCCACAAAAATTATTATAATAAAATGAACTATAAAATAATATCAAAATCATATGGACTTAAAGTATCAACAATGATGTGATTGTCAATTCAATTATGGGGTTCAGCTACCTCAATGGAAAACAGTTTAAATAACATTAATATAGTATCCATTATTTGCTAATATATTACGTTATAGATTGAATGCTGGAAGCTATCATTATTATTACGAGTCAAACTTCCTTGCTCTATGTATGTTTTTTTTTTAATTATTTTGGTGATTTTGATAATGTTCTATATAATTATATAATTTGAACCATGAAGAAAGCATTTTCATTAACGAAATTGTAGCATTATAGAATATTTATATGAAAATAAGTAAAATAAATGAAAATGAAATTGAAATTGAAAAATGTATTTAGAAGAGAAATGATAGAGTAGATGAAATTTAATTATGCAATAAGAGGTTTCTCAACCTCTTCTATAATTTATTAAAAGAATCAAAATTAAAATATCTCACATTGAGATTTTAAGTTTCGAAATTGCTTCAATTTCTTTTACTTTACTTGGACATAAACCAATGCAAAAGCTTATTTTTTATTATGACATATATATTGACCATATATATATATACATATATATGTATGTATATGTATATAGCCTTGTAGGAGTAGAAGAGAGAAAACGAAAATTTTGCCTTTCTTATTTTGCTTAACCAACATTACCCAAAGAAAAATGATAACTTTTATATTTATAACCCTCTTTTATTATTTTCATCCATGTCATCATCAATGTAAGTGTGAGGTCCATGACTAAATAATTCTTTAGAATGCAAACTATTCACATACATACTGCATTTAATGTTAGATAAATAATTGCTTATAATGCAAACTATAAGTATGTCTCATTTAATATAAATAAAAATTTAAATATAATAAATATTATTTTTAATTAATTAATTATTTTAAAGTTGTTCTTTGCAGGTTTATTGAAATAGATTATATCATTACTTTAATAGTGTGTGTAAAGATTAGGTATAATACCCTAATTGGTCCCTATACTTTTCTCTCTCTTCCCTTTTGGTCCCTCTACTCGAATGCTCTCGACTAGTCCTCCTACTTTGAAAAATGTACACGATTTAGTTAGAAAATCCTGCGTGGGTCCTCTACTTTTTGAGAATGCTACACTTAGTCCCTCAGGTGGGCACATTCTAAAAATGAAGACCCATTGAGCATTTCTTTTAACCAAGTGACATTTTCAAAGATAAGGGACCAATCGAGCATTTCCGAGAGATGGACCGAAAAGGGAAGAGAGAGAAAAAGCTCTGAGATTATTTTGGTGATTATACCCAAAGATTATTATTATTATTATTATTATTATTATTATTATTATTATTATTATTATTATTCATTCATTCATTCATTCATTCATTCCACATGGGATTAAATACATGAGTAGCCAATAAAATTGGGTATTCTAGTCTTAATCTTGTAATATAATAAATTATCTATTTTAATTATGAATTAGACAATTTTGTTAATTATTTGATTTTTTTTTTTTAATATCCTTCGGATTGGAGATAAGATAAATAAGAGTTAAGTAATTTTATTTAAAAAGCCAAACCAAATAATAGCTTTAACTTTAAAATATTTTAAGAGAGGGTTGGAGAAAGCTTGTCAAATTCTTGTAAAGGCATGTAATTATGTAAATATGCTTAGGTTTGGCACTCGCTAATTTAACAATATTCAGAAGAATTTAACAACTCCATTCTTTCAAATTTCTCAATCAATATATACTCATATAATATTACATTCTCATTGGAAAATATACATATGTCTTTATTCTAAAATAAATATTCTTTGACATATTTTCTCATGTCTTTATTAAATGCATACTTTGACACAGTTTAATTTTATCCATATATTTTATGATTGTATAAAAAAAAATTTTCTTTTAATGTTCATCACTAATTTGTTCAGGGTTAAATGTATTATTGAGATAAAGGATAGTTTAGGAATTTAGTTTTATATTGTGATTATATTCTCATCTAAATTAATTTTGTATATACTAAAGTAAAATTATATCAGTCTTTGAATTGAATTATTCACAAGCCAAATATGATGTCAGCATACTTAGGTATAAATTCCTGAGAATTATTCCAAAAATATTCTTGTTGTGTAAGGACATCTTTGTAGCCCATAAACCAACTGCTATTTATTGCGTTTTTTAAATTATATTTAATATTTATTTAATTTTTTTGTTACCACTATTTTTTGTTAGTTTAGCATAGAAATATTTTATTTTTTTTTAATATTTTAAATATAACAATTATTTATATAATGTTTACCATCAAAATATTTACTGTCAAATACACACACATAGACATAGAGGGGATGAAGATATAAGAATATGAATTTAATTAAAAGTAATTATTTAATAATTAGAAAAGGACGAGATTAGGGTATCTTCACCCTGGCTTTATTGATTAATAGTGATTTTCAATGACTTGGGATATCCACATCTTCACCCTTAGGTATCATCTTGACATTATCCAAACATAAATACTAAATCTCCAACCAAACACACAGAAGTTTCAAAACTCCAAATTTCAATGTTTCTCCAACTGAACAAATAAATTTTTTGAATCCTTGCATGTCCAAATCACATCATGAATTTCCAACCACAAACAACCAAATTAAACACGCTTAAGGAAAATATAAAAATAAGAAAAAATAGAAATAGAGACGAGAGAGACGAGAGTCAACCAAAGTAATTAAGGATACAAAATCTGATTTGTTAATTCATCAATAGAGATTGAATTTGTTGTTATTCAAAGTGAGGTAAGATCCTTGGAGTAAGAGCACAATCACAGTCTTACATCATATATCTGAATTAATGTAGACAACAAACTGCAACCATGAGTTGAAAACTTCAACATACAACTTAATGAACATGGACATGCGAAGGAGATATAAAAGATTTATTTAAAAATTGGCTAGATTTGCCACTGAATCCAGAATTAGTTGTGTTTTGGTTTTATGATACTTATCAAATGACAACTATATATATATTCCAATACATTCAGAATTTACATATATTTGATGTGTATAGTATATGTTTAGTAGAATAATATTTAGGGTGTCTTATATATTAGATATTATTATTAACTAAATACTCCATATTTTGTAATGGATAAAGTTAATTTAAATATAATCAAAAGTCTAAATATTTATTTATATGACTGTTCGGGAATATTTTGTTAATTAGATTTATTTAATATATTCACATCTTCTCTGATTGAACCATGATTTAACTTTTTTTTTTATTTCTTTATATGATAGAGAACATATTTGGCCTAGTTGGCCCGTCTAATAAATATAAATATTTTATTTTAGTTTCAACAAGCTCCATTGTTAGATTGGTTTAACTATTGTGTATTCTCTTATTTTAAAAATAAAATAAGATGAAAATTTTCCAAATGAACTTTGATTGACAAACCTATAATTTCATGGGCATCCATTACAGTCGAGTTATATTCCTTTTGTTCTTAGAGACAAACAAGTATGGTAGTGCACCAATTAAGATAGCTTATCAATTTTTTAGAGATTTATTAAATAGGTCAAACATCACATGTGACTTTGGAGATTGAGATAAATCAAATCTATTTGCCATGCAACTTTGGAGATGAGAGAGACGATATCTTCCCACATGAGATCCAATGAATAATGGATAAACATTACTACTACAGTATTGTAATAGTCCTATCGACCTAGGAATTTAACTCTGGGTCTGCCAATTAACCGTTCACTATTCACCATTCCAATTACCTCAGTACTAATGTTATTCACACTATTTTTATTAATGTTATTCACACTATTTTTATTAATGACGGAAATTGGCATGGATATTATTATTATTATTATTATTATTATTATTATTATTATTATTATTATTATTATTATATATTTTAAACAATTTTATCTACCGGCATTGCTCAACATACATATAATATAGTTTGCTATTCATGAAGAAACCTCTGCTTTACGATGGGTACCATCTACAACTACAAGCTTGAGCCCTATGATATCAATACCTTTTGATCTTGTTAGTGCTTCTCCGAATTTTGATGAAATGATTTTGACAGTACCCACACTATTGGTGGCAGAAAGAGTGAGTCAAATAGGAGTTTAGCAGTCTTCTTGTGTCTATCCACTTGCTTACTAGTGATAGTTGAAGTGATTATTTTATATTATGTATGTGTACCCATTCTAATATGTAACTCTAGAATTTATCCATTTTTTTTAAAAAAAAAACAAAAAACAAAAAACAAAAAAACAAAATGTTGTGGGTCACCTGCTAACCAAACAACTTATTAATTTTGAATGCCAATGTCAATCACAATTCTATTGCTTTGACATAAAAAAACTAAAAATTTCATGAAAATCAGTGTTCTACTTTGATAGGTATAAAAATTCCATGAAACTTATCAATTTTTAAAGTCAATGTAATCACAATTCCATCGTTTTGACATAAGCAAACTAAAAATCCCAGGAAAATTAGTAACTGTGTTCCATTTTGATAGTTATCAAAAAATTTTCAAAAAAACTGAATCTTATCAATTTTGAATGCCAATGCTAATCACAATTCTATTACTTTGGCATAAACAAACTAAAAATTTCATAAAAATCAATAATTATGTTCTATTTTGATAGGTATAAAAAAAATTCCATCAAAAATGAAAGTTATCAATTTTGAATGACAATGCTAATCACAATTTTATTGTTTTGACATACGCAAAATAAAAATCCCATGAAGATTAGTAACTATGTTCCGTTTCGATAAGTATAAAAAAAATTCCATAAAAAATGAAACTTAATAATTTTGAATGGCAATGCTAATCACAATTCTATTGCTTTGACATATGCAAACTAAAAATTCCATGAAAATCAGTAACTGTGTTCGATTTTAATAGGTATCAAAAAAATTCCATCAAAAATGAAACTTGTCAATTTTAAATGGCAATGTTAATCACAATTATATTGCTTTGATATAAAAAAAGTATAAATTCCATGAAAATGATCAGCAACTATGTTGTATTATGATAGGTATCAAAAAAATTTCTCAAAAATGAAGAAATTAAAAGAAGAAAAAAATTATTTCAATTTCATGGGTTGACATATAAGAATTTGATCCGTGGAAGTATGTATATCAGAAATGCTGTACTTCTAGAAGAAAGCAATGAGGGGCATTGAAAATTCCATCCACATGCAAGAAGAACGCCAAACCTCAGCCATTTTCTTCTTAGCTTCTAGAAAAAAGCAATAACTAAGCTTTTTGACTTTGAAAGTTGGAGCTATGTAGAATATAGTTCTTTTCTTCTCTTACTTTTCATAGCTTTATTGCAAAAGAAGTTTATAATGAATCTCGCTATCAAGAAGTTCGTGGCCAACCACAATTCCTTTGATAATTTTAAAGAGAAGGTACTATAATTCTCAAAGGTTCGAATCATAAAAACTCTATACATCCAACTTGAAAGTACATCTTGCAAAAAAACAAATATATATATATATATTATGAAAAATATAGATGTAAAAAGTAGAGAAGTCAAAGCAAATATTTTTCAAAAGATTTCTAGTATTTAAAGCAAGAGTGAACCAAAGAAGGTACGGATATTATCTCACAACCAATTCTAGCTTGAAACTTGCCATATAATCAAACTAGTAACATAACTGAATATTAATCTTTTACATCAATCAATTGGACAAATTAAATATTGGCAAAGATGGACAAGTGTTGCTAGTTCTTATGCAGTGAAATGCTTTCTGGTCAAACTGACATCATAAGAAGTGCATCTATCCCATTCTTAATGATTTCAAGCAATGGTGATCATGCACAAATAATTTTATTCAACATGAAAAGCATTGGGTAAAAAAAAAAATGAAAGAGGAGAACATTTCTGATGTGAAACCATCCAAAAAACCAAAAAGTTGAAAGATGAGACAGAAAAAGAAGCATACAAGAAAGTCCAAGAAGTTGGCCTTTCAGTAGTGCCTTTCAGAAGGCATAAATTGAATTGTATAAAAGATGTATGGATGCATTAAATCCATCCTTTTCTGCCCAAAAAAGTGGGAAGGATTTAACTTTTGACTTTGATGTGGGGCATTGCCTTGTTCTATCACAATCAGGAAGTAAAACGTAGCACTAGTTAATGCATGCCTTGTCTCTTCTTGCTGCACTAGCTTTGACATTTCACAGCTAAAATCTGTTGAAAGTTTCTGTTTAAGTGTGTGGTTGTTAGAATACGTTTCCAATGAGTTAAAAAATGAGAGAACTAGTGAGTTGCAGTGGGGCAATTCCGGCTAGAGCGTTTTGGCCCCACGAGAGTTAGGATTGGCAGAATTCCCACTTATTCACCCAGCTGTGATTTTATCTGTATAGAGATATATATATATACATATATACATATCTGTGGATGTCAAGACCCACAAGCCGTGTTGGGCCAGGGCCCGTAATGGAGACTATTGGGCTACTCCGTTGAACATTTTTATTATTATTATTTTGGATTTTTTTTCCATAGTAACCCCTTCACTTTTTCATCAAAATGATTTTAAAATAACTTTATTAACCCAAATGACTTTAAAATAACTTAATTCACCCAAATGATCTTTAAAATGTTACATCAAATTCATGTGAGCACCCCAAATGATCATTAAAATGTTACATGAAATTCATGTGAGCACACGGTGCTGATTGCTTATTTGAAAACAAAAAATCATAATATTGACATTTTTCATGAACACTCTTCCTTTCAAAAGCACCACAAAAGTTATTATTATTATTATTTTAACTTTTTTAAAGTTATTATTATGTTTTAAAAACTTTTTGTTTTTAAGCTATTTTTTAAAAAATTATTTATTTTTTAGAACCACACTTATTTTAAGAATATTATTATTATTATTATTATTATTATTATTATTATTTGTAAAACACGAATTATTTTTTATGTTTTTTAAAACATATTTGTGATTTAACTTGTTTAAAAATATTTATTTTTATTTTTTAAGTAATCTTCATATATTTTTTTTTCCAATTTAGCTTCCTAGTTATAACCATAATTGTGCTTTTTATATGCACACATAAACAAATACATTTGAAAACTAAATGAACTATTATTATTATTATTATTATTATTGGGTAGAGAATAGATTTGTTTATTGTAGATATAAAAACTATACATTTATTTTGTACATATTTTATTTTTAATTTTTAGGTTTAATCATTTATAAAATAAAATTTTAACTTTAAATGCATGTATATATGTTTTTTTAAGTTATATGTATACTTGCATATTAAGAAATAACATGCACTGGTGGTATAATTTTTAGAGTTCAGTTGTAAGGGGAATCCTATTCCCCCTATAAAGCATGTGTGTATGTTTCCCTAACAAGAAATGACATGCATTAATGGCACATCTGGTAGATTTCAATAGGGGTGACAATATTTTGTTTGGGCTTGCCTGCCAGGTTTGTCCGACCCGGAATAAAATGGGTTTGGGCAGAAATTTTGCTAATATGGGTGAGGTCTAGACATAGTCTGGTTGTTAGTATTTAAATCAGGGTTAAGTCATGCATAGGAAATTCGGACAACTGGGCTTTTATGCTTTTAAAATTTTTATATACACATGTTAAGTGGAATTGCCTTAAGAATACATTGAATTGTGATTAAAAAATTCTAAATTGCATCGTGTTTGGTAAGTCAAGTGTGTCCCTTCTTTCTTGAATATTAGATTCAATTACAATTAGGGTATATGAATTCTGAAAGGCTATAACTCACGGCTCCATCTTCATTCTCCCCAGTGTTCACAGACTCCATATCTCAGGTAACGGTTATAGTTCCAGTGTTTCTAGGTATGCCTTTGTCTTTATCCATCTCTCTATTTATTCGTCCGACTGTCTCTTTCTTTGTCTGCCTCTCTTTATTTCTCTCTCTCTTTTTCTGTTTCTCCCTATTCCTTTCTCTCTTGTTATTGCTATATGATCAACTTTTGCTCAGTCCCAACCCAACTAGTTTTAGCCCTTTGTTTAGAAATTAGAACACCTTAGTTGATTTCAAAAGTTTATTAATTTTTAGTTTCAATTCTATGTTTGTTTCACCATTCATACTCTACATTATTGTTTTATTTTTAAATTATTTCATGTCATCCACTGAAGAAATTGATGCATCTTGTGGTGTAGTTGAAACTCAAGGTAATCGTAAAAGACAAAGAAAAAATGCCTCCATTGTGTGGAATGACTTTGTTCCTTTTCCACCAAATCATGCTCTATATGGTGTTAATTCAAAAAGGGCTGAGTGTCAGCATTGTCATATTGTAATAGTAGCTGATAGTAGCTATGGAACTAATACTATGAAACGCCATATTTCGAAATGTCTTGCAAGAAAAAATCATGATGTAGGTCAAATGTTAATGTCTTCATCATTTGAAAAAGGCAGTGTTGAACTTAGGCATCCAAAGTTGAACCAAGAACAACATTGAGAGAAGATAGTGATGACAATTCTTTTGCATGAGTACCCATTTCAGTTGGTAGAGCATGAGGGTATAGAAATATGCTCTCTTATCTTAACCATAATATCAGACATGTTTTACGAAATATAATTAAGGCCGATGTGCTAAAGTTTTATAGGAGAGAAAAAAATGAAGTTGTTTGATATTTTACAATTAGTACTTGGGAGGGTTAGTCTTACATCGGATTAATGGATATTCATTATGACTGATGGTTATATTTCTCTCACCACTCATTTTGTTGACAAAGATTGGGTATTACAATATGGGATTTTAAATTTCCGTTACATGCCAACTCTACAAACTAGGTTTGCAATTTTTAAAATGATGTCTTCTTTCTTGAATGAGTGGAATTTGGAGAAGAAGTTGTTTTCCATAAATTTGGATAATGCTAGTTCCAATAATATATTTGTTGATTTTGTTAAAAATCATCTTTGCATAAGAAATGGATTGCTTCTTGATGGTGAGTTTTTTCATGTCTATTATTGTGAGCATATTTTGAATTTGATACTTCAAGAAGGTCTTAAAGAAATTGATAGTGGTATTTACAAGATTTGAGATAGTGTGAAATTTACGAAGGGGTCACAATCTCGAAAGAAGAATTTCCATGATTGAGCTCAACAAATGGGCATCAATTACAAAAAAAAAGGGCTGCGTCAAGATGTTAGCATAAGATGGAATTCAACATATCTCATGCTAGAGTTGTCTTTACATTATCGAGATGCATTTACTCATCTTTCATTGAGTGGCTAATTATCTTCATTGTCCTACTTCAAAAGAATGGAATCAGATAGAAAACATGGTCAAGTTTTTGAAAGTATTCTATGATGTGATGAATATTTTTTTGGGTGCCTTGTATCCCACTTCAAACTTGTTCTTTCTTAGGATGTGGAGGATCCAATATATATTGCAAGAGGAAGCAAGAAATCCCATTCTTTTTAAAAGTTCATCATTGTCAAGAATGCAATCAAAGTTTGATAAATATTGGGGAGCTTTAGTGCTATCTTGGCTATTGTGGTGATTTTGGTTCCTCGTTATAAAATGGATATTGTTGAATTTGCTTATATGAAACTCTATGGTGATGATGAAGGCAATAACAAGGTGAATTATATTTCTGAGAAGCTTCAAAATTTATTTGGAGGATATTGCAATATGGATTTACAAAATCAAGGCAGTTATTCTACGATCCAAACAACTCAAGACTAGGTTATTGAAGGAGATCGACATAGTCTATTAATGGTGAGTACTCATGATTCATAAGCAATTAAATTATTTTAATTATCTTAGTTTTTAAGACTTTTGCTTTTAAATGATTAATATGTACAAGCCTATAAAGCATTTCAAAGTAAGCTCTTGGCTTCACAAGTTCCAAAGTCAGAATTGGATTTATATTTGGAAGAGCCACCATTTGATAGAAAAGAAAACTCGATTATTTTAGAATTTAGGAAATATGTTCAATATCGTTATCCACATCTTTGTCAAATGGCGCTTGATGTTTTAGTGATCCCTATTGCCACAGGTGCTTTTGAGTCGGCCTTCAATTCATGAGGTAAAGTGCTTGACCAATATTGAAGTTCTCTCACTTTAGACATTGTAGAAGTTTTTTATTTTTTATTTTTTGCCAAGATGAGCAGCTAGGCCGCTAAGAAAGGCAGGGGCGTGCACAAACTTTAGTGGAGCAAGTGGGGGTGGGGACCGTGCTAACATGGGCGCTCGGACAACCCACTCACAAACACTACTCATACTCCCAGAAATGTGCTCTCACCCATAATTTGAACTCTCACCACTTGTGAAGGGTTCTAATGGGGACCCCACTACCAATATACCACTTGGTATTTGTTGTAGAAGCTTTAATATGTGAACGAGATTGGTTACATGCATAATGGGAAAGTTTGTGAAATTTTGTTATTTAAAACAATACTCACATAATACTTATATGAAGTCTAATACAAATATCTCAATTGTTGTGTTATTATCTAGGTGACCAAGCAAAAATCAAGGATTTTGATGATGACATTGATTGGATGTTGAAAGTGGACCTTGTTGCTTAAACTTCAAATCAAGCTTCAAACGAAATTGAGATTAATTAACTTTGAAGATTGCATATTTAAAATTTGACATATGATTTTCTGTCATTAAGACGTGGGTACTTGAGTATTATTTTTGGCATGTTATTGAATTTTGTATTATCAAGACATGAATTTTTATTTAATACTTATTGATACTTGGACTATTGTATGAATTAATTTGGATTTTGGATTGTTGGACATTGTTTTTTTTCATTTGAAATAAATTAAATCATTTTTGTATAGTTTAGTATTTGAATGAATTCTAAATGCATATTACATGATTTAAATAAAATTCGAGCATTCGGACAACCCTGTTTTGAAAGAATTATTGTCTAGACAAGTTACACTTGTTCGGATTTAAAACCAAGCTGGGTTCGGGCATCTAATTTAGCTACTTATAAGAATAGTTTTCTAGACCTGGTTTTGTCTGGACCCAGATTTTTGACACCCAAAGGTTTCAGATATGCATTGATGGCAAACCATGTAGTTTCAGATATAAGCGGAATCCTATTTTCCCTATAAAGAAGGTGTGTGCATGCATGATAAGAAATGACAGGCATTTATGGAACACCATGTATGTTTCAAGTATAAGGGGAATCTGATTCCTTCATAAACCTAAGCAAAACTCCATGTATAAATCTCGTTCCTTCTTCTTCCATCCTTATTAGTGGTAAGCATAACCGGGTACCCAATCCTGTTATCAAACCAAATCGGTACTCGGGATTTTAGATCAACATAAACTCGACCTGTAATAGGCCTAGTTTAAAACAAATACCAAAAATCAAGTACCCGGTTTAAATCAGATCGGATATCCGGATCCAAATTTAAGTTTTATTAGATTTGTGGAATTTTTTAATATAATAACATTATGTAAAAAAATATATAATAAACTTATAATTTAAAAATTAAAATCTTATATTATTCTTTGCATAACAAAATAATTTTTTTTTATCGATTCTAAGCAATACAAAAAAATATCAAATATTTTCTAAAGCATTAAACTTCTCATCAATAATGAAGCTAGGGAGAAGACAATGGTTGATGAGGACTAAAAGAGAGAAATTAAAAGAAAAATAAATATATTTTAAAGGGATTGCATTGGGGAAATGAATATTTTTTTAGTTTTTACCCTTGTAAAATTTAAATTTATTATACACACACATATATAACTCTTAAATTAATTAGATTAGGGATTTGAATTTTTTTTACTTTTAGCCTATGTAAATTTTAATTTATTAATGTATACATATAACTCTTTAATATTAGATTATTAATTTGAAATTTTTACTTTTAATCCATGCAAAATTTTAATTTATATATATATAAAAGAATATACTAAATACCAGATCAGATTCGGGTACACAGTTTTCATTTTCTCTCGACTTGGATCTGATCCGGTTTTTGTTTTAAAAATTCGGATGAGGTACTTGATCCTGTTTTTTTTTATCAGGTACCCTCCGTATTCAGGTCTAAATGTTGAATATTGGATCGGATCATCGAATCTGGGGTTTTTTTGCTCACCCTTAATCCTCATAAGCTCTTAGACTCTCATTCTCTCTCTTTTGCATAACCACCACAGGTTTGAGGACATCCATCACATGAGTTTTAAAATTTTGGTACTGAAAAAGGAAAGTAAACATTCGTTAGATATACATATAATCCATAGTTTATAATAATTATCTTACAATAATTCAATTTTTTCCCCTAACCCATCTATCACTTTGTTTTCAGGATGAATACTATTGAGGTAATAGTGATTGTTTATTGGGATGGAGTTTATTGGAGACAAGTGAAAAATATTCATATTACAGGGTTATAAAACACTAATTGGAGTTCACACCGTCAACAATTTGAATGAGTTGCAAAAAACAATTGATGTTACTATTAACTTCAATTTAAGTGATAACTATATGAACATCAAGTGTAGATATTCTGTAAATCGCCATACTAGCACTATCATCAATATTAATAGTGATAGAGCAACATCATTAATGTTGAGGTTGTGTATCAAAACATTAAATGTAAATGAAGGAGGGCACTTTGTAAGCTTCTGAGCTTGTCACTTAATATATATATATATATATATATATATATATATATATATATATATATATATATATATATCATTTTATGATCCCTTATTTATGATCACATCCATCTCATGCATTATTTCCCCTAATATTTCCATCATCAATCTCCAAAGTGCTCCATTGATAAATAATGAAGTTGGAAGTTGCACTAGTTACTATTAATGGAGGTGTAATAAAGATACTGTTGTACCTGAAAATGATGCTCATAACGCTGAGTTTGAAGCCCCTAGAAATGATATTGATGTTGATCATAGTGATGAGTTTGATGATAATGACGATGATGATGATCATAATAATGATGACAGTGATGATGAAGATAAAAACAACAATGAAAATTGACGTCTCTCCACTAATATGCAAGAAGGTTTAATAGCAGAAGATGCCATAAGAACAACTATCTTAAATATGGAACAGGGGCAACTATAGCCCCAACTGATTACATACAATTTGAGCCCATTATTGGTATGGCACCAATAGATGTCTGGTATAATATAATAGAAATAGATGACGTAGAAACACATATATCCATCAGAGATGGAAAGCTATTAAACTTCAATGATTGGGTTAGTCATGGTTTAATTCAAAAGCTCAATGAATAGAATCATTGAGTCAATGATCTAGAAAATAGGTAGTTGAATTTATTTGCCTAAAGAGCAAGATTGAACTTGGTGTTATCATGCTCACTGTAACATGTGCCAAATCAGATTGTACTTGTTGTTTTCATGCTTTGGTTTCATACAAACATTAATATCGGTTGTGAAAAGATGCCCAAGGGAAGATAGTTGCACCAATGAAAGAATCCAAGCTGACAATCGGCACTACACAGGGAAAACTGATCTGTGAATTAGTGATACCAACATTAAGAGCTTATCTAAGCTTGAGTATAGCACAAGTGTAAGTAATGGTAAAAGACATGTACCATGTCAATGTCAATTATGCAAAGGCTTGGAAAAGGAAGAATGAGGCTCTCAAACATACGTTTGGATCATGGAAGCAATCTTATGCTAAATTAGGATGGCTTTAATACTTTGGTCAGTTCTGACCTAGGTGATATTATTGACTATGATTCTGAACAGGGTCATGGATGGGAATGTTTTAAGAAGGTATTTTTGGGGTTTTGGGCCATCTATCATTGGTTTCAATTCTTGCCATTTTGTTCTCTCAATAAATGGGACAACTTTGTATGGCAAGTACAAAGGAACTCTATTAATAGCTACAGAAGATGTTGAAGACCACATATTTCCGTATGCATTTTCCATAGTTGAAGGTGAGAATAGAGAAAGTTGGTTATGGTTTTTGAATAATGTATACAGAACATTAGATCCTCATCGTCCTATATGCATCATTACCAATAGATTCATAGTTAAAGTTAATGTTGTGTGTGATGCTTTTCCCATCACAATATGGCCATGTTCATTAATACTATTTACAACATCTTAACAAAAGTAAATCCAGTGTAGATCTCTTTTGGAGACATCAATAGTTATTTTAACACAAATTTGAAGAGTTTATCAACATATTGACAGAAAGATATCCCATGTTTGCTGATTTCACATCATCTATTAAGCCAAGGCAAATGTGGACAATGACACATGATGGTGGCAAAAGATGCGAACACACAACACCAACTTACTAGTAAAAGCTCTTTTATCATCCACTTTCCACTGTACTATAACGTATTTTTTTTAAAAAACCATGAGTGTGGACTTTCTATGGATTAGACTTTGACAATGAAGCAAGAAGCAAGGCTAGGTGATGGTATCGAGAAAGGCCAATATTTAAATGTGGTGTTTTGACTGTAATGAATTTCAAGTTACTGAATGCGTTAATGAAGAGATAATTGACTATGAAGTAATCGTCAAGGAATCCTTTCCACATGCATGTGTGGATTTGTTGTTGCTTTCCGATTCCCATGCATACATGTTTTAAAAGTTTGTAATACTGCAAATGCAAATATTGACCTATACATGTTATGCCCTACTTGGTATACTATAGGCTCATATAGTTATACTTACACTCTTTATTTTGATCCAATACTAAGTTCATAGTTTTGACAACCTATGCCTGGACCAAAGATGAATCCACCTATAACATGATCAATCGCTGGCCAACCAAAAATCAAACATAATTTATGCTCTTTATATAGACAATCTGGACATTTTAGAATAACTTGCTCAACACTAGGTAGAAATATGTAAGGTAAGAAAAGTGATAGATGTATTTTGTATTTGTACTTGAATGCAGTTATTGTTTTTAAACTACAAACAAGTTATTCAAAAATAATAATGATGATTATGATGATATATTTTTCCAAAATAAACGGTGTTCTAAAGAATAAGTTTTGGAAAATAATAATAACTTAAAAGCTGTTTAAAAAACAAAAAAAGATTTCACTTTTAGAAAGGATTGTATGAAACGGTGACACCACACCAGATTTTATCCCACTCCAATTAGAGATCACCACATCAGAAGTTTTCACACAGAATAGGTTTCCCGAATGACGTGGATGCCAACTTAGCATCCTCGTCATCATCCACACCATTCTTTCTTTCATAAACTTCAAATGCAGGCTATATAAATCCACAAATTCTTAAAATATTATAAAACCTTACCTAAAACCCTAAAATCTTAAACCCAAATACTATAAAACCCTATACCCAAAATTCTAAACACCTAAACTATAAATCCAAAATCCAAAATCCTAAACCATAAATAGTAAACCGCAAACCCTTACGGGATTTACAATTTAGGGTTTAAAGAGATGGTTTCCTATTTACAGGTTTAGATGATAAAGTGAAATAATTTTTTTTCAAAAAAAAAAACAAAGAAAAAGTTATGATGTGGCAACTACTGATTTGAGTTGGATAAAATCCTTTCGTTGTGTCACCATTTCATTGAATCCTAATTCTTTACTTTTATGATTTTTTTTAAAGAAGATAATAGTAGTAATAATTTTAATAATAATAATTTTTTTAAAATGGCTTAAAATAATAATAATATATTTTTACAAAATAAATGCCTTTAAAAAAATGTTTTAAAAAATAACAATAACTTAAAAAACATTTTAAAAACCCACTAGATTTCACTTTTGTGATTTTTTAAAGGGTGTTTTTGAAAGAAAGCCAACATTTTGGCTTTTTAAGCACCTAAGTGTTGACATGGATTCGATTTGACACTTTGAAGGTCATTTGTGTCATGCCCCACCTTGCAAGATAGGCTCAAAATAACCGTTGCAATAGCCTAAGGAATGGTAAATACCACCCTATCCTCGAATCACTGCAAGGTATACAAATTTCCTGGTCTTGTACAGAAATGATAAACCAAATAAACATCATTCCAAATCAAGGAACAAGATAGAAACACAAGGAATGCAAAAGTTCATAGGATATAATAATAGGATTCAAGGATAAATACAAGATACAAGATTCAACCAAGGTTTCTAAAAGGGAAAACATGAAATAAATGCATGAGCACTAAACCAAAGACACTAGTAGATCCATTTTCTTTATACAATGCAGCCATGATCAAAGACAAACGTACATCAAAACTTGAAGGGGAAAAAGCAAGGGATTGCTAAGCACTTTGTTTAGTCATGGCACCATCAAATGCTAAAGCCTGGAAAGATGATGAATGCATAACTAAAGTCACTCAATGAGTAAATTAACATGATTCTAGATGGGTATAAAAAAAAACCACAATTTCTAAATAATATAGTCTTTCAATAAGATAACACATAATAAAACATAAAGGTTCTAGGAAAAGCAAGTAATTCACTTAGCAACATGAACACGTACAATCATCAATATTTACAAATCAAGAGAATCCAACAAATCAATGGTGTCCAAACAAACCACTGTTAGATCCAATAAAAATCAATCGATAGATACTTGTTTCAAGATGAAACTTTGGAAATGTAAACCAAGTTCCATAATGGAAATCATTTATTAAACAATTGGTTTTAAAATGCTAGTAATCATCCCCATCAATGTACAGTGGCCTAAAAAACCTCCCCAACTTTAGCCATGGCCGTGGCTAGCTCTAGAGCAATCAAGGCCTTCATTTCCTTGATGTTGGCCAACTGAGACACCATGTTGTGACTTTGAATTCTCAATGCATAACTTGATTAGTAATTCTCTTCACAACCTAAAAAGGTAATCTAAAAAAGGATCCACCGCACCATCTCTATAGGCCAGACTATGTGGCTCCCTACTGTAATAGGCGGGGCTAAAGGCCCGTGTCACCATCCAAACCAATCAAGAACATCAAGGTTGTAGCCCAGACATAGACATGTAAATGATCAATACTATTAGATGGCCAAATAATTCAAATCACGTTTCAAGCATTTCATAATACCGGCATTCATGAAAAAACTTATATTCAACGAATGAAACAACTTTCATTCACCATAGAGTATCCAAAACAAGGTTATGCAAGTAGGTAGATGTCACAAACATCCAAGTCTAAGTACATATACAAAAAGAGTTGTATACATATATGAGTATAATGATCATATAAAAAATTTTTTAATAGCCAATTATAACCATGCCAAATACACAAAAAAAATCAATTAAATATGATAACCCATAAAACAAATTCATCGAGTGATTAAAGCATTTAAAAGCCCTAATAGAACTATGCAACATAATAACCCACTCACAAACTTGGAAGTCACAACTCCTCAATGATGCTACTCCTCCTCCGGCTCCTTGCTTGTAGCCGAAGACTTACTACTTAAATCAATCCGCACACACCTCATAAAGCTAAATAACCAAGAAAGAAAAAGAAGGAAAGGATAAATGGAACCATAGAATTATATGCCATGCAAATCTACAAAAGGCTTGTGTTTAACTCAACCTAAAGTAAAAAAATGTCTCAAAGGATTCCCATGGAGGTTAACTCTATTCAAGGTTCGAAAAACAAGGGAATTGAAGAGGACTTCTCAGTGCTACAGTAGAGTTACATTGACTGAACTACAGTAACCTCGATTTCAAGTACAAGAATGGTTCATGAATTCAACAATGTTGAAGGACAATGAGAGTATACATATTCTACTAATGCATGCTCCTATCATCCAACATACAAAAATGGTAAAATCACAAAGCTCACCAAGATCTACAATCAAACCCCTAGATCTAGTGTTCAAGGATAGAGATACATAAAGAAAACAAGGAGAGAAACCAAGAGAAGGGAACCACATACCTTTCCAAGCTCTAAGAAGGAGAAGAGATAAAGAATGGTCCTTCAACCAAGAGGGAAAATGAGCGAGATCCAAGGATGAGTTGCTCTGCTTCAAAGAAAACAAAGGAAATGAGGGAAAGAGGAGAAAAAAAGAAGAGAAAAAAGGGGTTAAGGGTGAGAAGTTACCAAAACACCCTTACTTCTTGACCTAAAACACAGAAGAAAAAAAATTTAGGTTGGGCACTAACTTTACCAGCGCACAGCGGACGCACGACCCTGTAGGCAAGCTATGCGGCCACATGCAGGTGCAAGACAACCCCATGGCCTCCTACAGACAACTCTCCACCTCACTTAACCATCCAATTTGGGTTAAGGGAGTAACGGAAAGGCTTGGTACAACAATTTGGATAAATGAAGTTGTTTTGAGGTCATTTTGATGATTAAAAAATAGGGGAGGAATAAACTGAAATGACCCTATTATTTAGTTATTTTTGATAAAAGTGGATAAACCACAATTTATTAAAAGATATAGAAACCAAAATGACAAATAAAAAATAATAAAGACATAAACAACAAGAAAGGGACAGAAAGGACAAAGACCTAGGTCCACCAGGGGTGGAGCAGGATTACATGGGGAATACAGAAAGAGGCAAACAAGTGGAGATGGCTACTATCAAGTAATTGAATCCAAGGGATCACTCTGAGAGTTGGGTTGACCTCAACGGGTAGGCAAAAGTGATATTGTTAAAGTTAGACTTGGCTTCATCATCAGAAGAGACTCTTCTAGTAAAGTTTTCTTTTGGTGTTTGGAGATGCATTCATCCAAACAATAAGTATATAGTTAATTTTAAAAATAATCAAAGAATGCTCTAATGCTATGCAATAAAAAAATGTGATTATTTCGTTTGATCCAAATAGACCAGCAGATCACTTGAATAAGGAAGTTTCCTAGGACCTTGGGAATAAAAACACATTTAATCACCCAGGAGAAAGTGTACCGTAATGTGTCCAAATCCTAGATGCTAAAAGAGCAATGAAGGAGCAAGTGATCCACCATCTTCTATTACAACATGGCAAAGACCATATGTAGACATAGAGATTCCATTACATCCTCTCTTTGCCAAATTCTCTGTTATCAATATATTATTTGAAGCGAGCCAAAAAAACTTTAATGCTAAGCGGGCACTCCCCTTTACACAATCATTTGCTGAGGGGGCATCAAAATCCACCATTGTTCAAGAATATGTAAAAGGTTTTCACATAAAAATTTACCGTTCTCATCCCAACACCAGATCCTTGAGTTCCTACCCTTAGGAATCAAAAGGGAAAGTTGAACGCAGATCTCTCACAACTCTGAGCTAATGGAATTTGGCTTAAGCTGTAATAAGTCACACACTATAATGAAGGGGTTCTAGCAATGATTAAAAAAGTTTGGCTACACGTCTCTAGGCATTTTACCCTGGAGCCATTTGTTAAGTTAAAACAAGGTCCATCTCTCATCTCTGATTTTTGATTCAATTCCAAGGAGAAAAGTAGATTGACAATTTAAAATTCCTCTCCAAAAGAACAATTTTTGTGTTGGTATGGTGTGGATAAGTACATCCTCTCGGCCATCCTGATTATAGATAAACGAGACCACCAGCGACCAACACGTAGTATCGAATCTTGCGAACTTCCACCAACATTTTCAAAGGACGACGGGGTTGAAGTTTTTGAGATTTGACACTCCCCATCCTCCTTGTTCTTTCAATTTTCACACACAATTCCAAGAAACAAGTCTAAATTTGACACGTTTGATATCTCGCCTTTCCATAGAAAGTCTCTACAAAATTTGTCTATTTCTTGGCTCACCCATTTAGCTAGGTCAAACATTGACATATAGTAAGTGGAAATGGTGGAAAGAACCATGTTGACTAGTGTGAGTCATCCACCGAAAGAAATGTATCAAACTTTTCACATGGCGAGTTGGCCCCTGACTGCTTGGGTAAGTCATAACCAGTCTTGCCAATGGGGCTTCTACAGAAGAGAGGGACTCCCAAGTAGGTCACTGGGAGTTTATCTACAATACAATTTAGGGCGAGGGTTCTTGTTGCGTCTGGTAATGTGTTATAATTTAATGAGTATAAGCAACTTTTATAGAAGTTGATAGATAGACATGAAAAACCTTCAAAAAGGTATAAGATTAGAGTAAGGATTCTAAGGTCTTCCAGTCGCCCAGTTGTGACCAGGAAAAGATCAACTATGTTTTGTAGATGACACATGCTTCCATAATTGCCAAATGGGACCCCTCGCAAGGCACTTGAAGATAGAGCATAGTTGTACATTGAGCTCAACACATCGGCAACTAAAACAAACAAAAGTGGGGATAGCAGGGCTTTGACATACACGTTATGGGTGTGTAAATTATGCAAATATATGACCATGCAAGTATGCACTTAATACTATAATTGGTCCGTTCTACCACAAGTGTATAGGTCATCAAGTAATACCTTATGGGTGAACACGAGGGTCGTATTTCCCCAGAAACGGCGAGAGGCTCCTATTACTTACTTTTCACTTAATCAATAGCCTAATCCTTTATGATCTTCCTATACAAAACTATTAAACAATACAATTTGAGACGACGTTAAGCACACTTAGAAGGAGTTGGGAGTATGTACTATAAGTATCTTGATTATTAGTTATGATAGGTGTTAAGTGTTAATCGTGTTCTAGATTCGAACCGGGGAATTCAAAGGCCTACTAGCCCCAATAAGCCATGAAGACTACGTCTAAACCAATAGAAACTTAAGATGGAATCTCTTCCACTCCAATGTCCTAGGTTTGCCTTAAGTGTGGGAATCCCACGAGAAGAGACCAATTAGACCCTAAGCCTAAGGGACAATCAATCCCTAATCTGGAAACCTAGCTATGCATAACCTCTTAGAACATACATAGATCTATCATGGCATGGGTGTCATCAACATGGGGACATATCCTCCTTATCCACATCAACATGTAACAATCAATTAAGAACATGCAATGATTATGAAAACTAGAACCATGTATATTAATCAGTCAATATTCATAGATAATAATCGAGGGACCTAGACATACAATTCCCCTCGAATTAGGTTGTTATGGATCATAACATGCAAAGCATCAAAGCATAAAAGAACCACAAGTCCAAATAAAGAATAAATAACCTTTTAATGTATTCCTAGACTAACTCCCTCCAATAGTTCTCCGAAGGTTGGGGATTAGAGGATCCCAAGATTGTCCGGATGACGTGTTTCACTCACGTCCCTCTGATGATGATCTTTGAAGATGCTTGTCATGGGTGATTCTCTCTAATGATGCTCGTTGACGTACTCTTGAGAAATCCACTGGAATCTATTGGAATATGTAAGAAACACCTTCTTCAGCCACTCAGATATCCAGAAATCCGGCCACCCTAGGTTGTTTAGCAAAAGAGTCTCACAAAAATTTAGAGAATACGGGGATAGTTATAGTAATTGTCTCTGCCATGGCCTCACAACAGATGTTGTGATGCCCGTTGTGAGTAAGTTGTTGCTTAGGCTCCAAGTTGCATCCTACTATAGTCTCTGAGCATTATATGTCTTGACAACGGCTGTTATAGACTCACAATGGCCGTTGTGAGGCCGTTATGGCTTCTATGGTTCTACCAGTGAGCTCATGCTATTACGGGTTGATCACGGTAGTGGTAAGTGCAGACAACGACATTGTGTGTTGCCATAATGCCCGTTGTGAGTAGTGGTACAGCCTTGATTCATCAACTTGCTTTATTTTGCTTCCAAACATACTCAAATTTGCTTCTTTCTTCCTAAAACAGAAATAAAGGTCATTATGAACAAAAGAATGAAATTTCATACTAATGAGATGATAAACAAGTACAATTTCATACTAAATGCAGTGTAAATGATGTAGAAAATATGATCAGTTTAGCACTTATTAGTATCCTAGCCTAAGCCCATGTTGATATCACAAATAGCTAGTTAGTGAGGCACTGATTAGAATTTTGGATTTTGAAGACTTTAAAAACTCCACGTCTTTGGGGAATTCCCAATACACCATATCAAATGCCTTTACAAAGTCAACTTTTAAGATGTGGCCATCTAGATTTCATTTCTGAATGCTAAAGATAAGTTCTTCAGCTTCCACAATGTTATCTGTGATGCTCTTCTTTTTTATGAATACTATTTGAGTTTGGTCCATTTTATTGTTGATGGCACACCCTAGGTGGTTATCTAGAATTTTTGAGATGATTTTGAGGGATGAGTTAATGAGGCTGATTGAGTGATAGTCTCCTATCTTTACTGCCTCAGTTTCCTTGGGGATTAGGGTAATATTGGCCCAATTAATGTGCTCAAGGCTGGCTCTGCGACTATAGAAGTCATCGCACAATCAGATCAGATTAGGGTGCATCATTTCCCAATGTTTTTGAAAGAAAAACATTTGGAAGCCATCTGAACCCGGTGCTTTATCCGCTCCCAAATCAAAAGTGGCCTTTTTTTTTATCTCAACAAGAGAGAATGGGGATTCTAGAGCATTCAGATCAACAAAATTCTTGTTCACAAATAGTCAGGACTAATTGACATGAAAGAAGAAATAGCTTTTACATCCAAATTGTTGGCGGAAATAGTCTTGAAAAGCTACACAAATTCTACTATATATATATCCCTTAATCCATTCTATATTCACGTGAACCCGGAGTATATGGTTCAGGTTACATCAACCATTTACAACCACATGGAAAATTTTTTTGTTGGTACCTTCTTCTTTTAGCCACATGTTCTTGGATCTTTGTTTTCAATAAATTTCTTTTTGTTGTAAGGTAGTATTGAGATTGTCTCTTAGATCTATTTCTTTTGCTAATTCCTCAATAGATAATTACCTTACTTCCTGTAAGATGTCAAGGGAGTTGATCTTGAGTAGGAGTATGTTTTCCCATTTAAAAATTGGGCCAAAGGCTTCTCTTGCCTAGCTGCAAAGCTTATTCTTGAGGTGTGTCAGTTTTTTAACCATTACAAAACCCCCACATCCATGTAGAGTATAGGAAAGCCAAAACTCTCTTATAAGATTACTAAAAGCAATTGTTGTTTCCCAGGCAGCTTCATATCTAAAGGGGTGAAAGTGAAGCATGTGGGTACTAGCCTCAAGGCAAAGAGGGACATGATCTGATCCAAACCTTAGAAGAGAAGTTTGAAAACACTTGGGGAACAACCAGTTATGGGCAGTTAGGAAATGGTGCAGTCTCACCCACGTGGAATCCGTTTTATTGTTACACCAAGTAAACATTCTCCCAAATAAAGGTGGTTCAGTGAAAGAGAGATCCCGAAGTAGGCAGGGGGCATTGTTAATATCTTCTAGGTTCTGTAATCCCTTATTTTTATCACCCAATGTGAAGATTATATTGAAGTCTCCACAAATAACACAAGGGTGGGGTGATTATCTTTTACTCTACCTAATCTCATTCCAGAAGGAAGCTTTGAGGTTGTTATCATTTAGTCTGTAAACAGACATACAAAGCCATGTTTGTTTTCTAGTGTAGGTAAATTCGATAAAAAGTCAGAAGTTCTCTTGAAAGATAATATGCCCTCAAAATATCACAATATTCCAAGCAATTACTACCTCACCAACTAAGCCTCATGCTGGGTTGTAAGAAAAATTGTCGAGTTTGGTTCCCTTAATAGATCGCCAGTAAGAAGGTGTTATTTCTAATAATTTACTTTCCTGTAAACAATAAAAATCATAAGGGTATGTATCCAAAAAATTCCGGACCAGGAATTGCTTATCTGGCCTACCTAGGTCCCTAACATTCCATGATAAAATTTTCATAAGGAACCTACAGTCTCCAACTTATGGGCGTATTAGGGGTCTCTGCCTTATAGCCGGCCTTAGAAGAGGTATCCGCTTTGCTGGTATTCCTGTGTGCGTGTTTAGCTTCAAAGGACCTTATACTATTAAGGCTCTTCAACTTATGAGCTTTGTAAACCTCAAAATTGATACCACATGAAAAACAATATTTTTCTAATTAGATGTTAGTCTAAGAAGAAAGAGATAGAGGGTTTATAGTGATACCTACTAGACAGTCGGTGGAGCCTATTTTCATTGTCAAACATGGAAGGTCTACCAAAAAAATTGCTTCTTCATTCCATCGAGATCATGGTTTCCTAGGCCAATCATGTTGATGTGTGACTAGCAAAGGATCAGGAGCTAGTTGGGATGTTTTAGAGGGATCATCAGAATCGAGCAATTTAGCCAATGCTAAGAATTTTTGGTACTCCTCCTCCTCATCTTCCTCATCGATGCCATAATCAACCTCATATAGTGGCAATTCCCCTATAGTTTCCTCATCCCCAAGAGAAGCTTGGTCCCTCAAACGGTAAAATGAGGAGGTTCAATTCCCCTATAGGTTCAATTGGATTAAAATGGTGTGCATCAATAGGATCCACATACACAACATTAGAATTCAGCGATTTTAAAGTGACATTGAGGAGATTGGTAGCAGGATCCGAGGTAGAAGTGGCCAAATATGAGGCACCCAATGTCTTTAAGGGATTTAAGGTGTGATCCAAGGGATTAAAATGGTTTGGGTTTAGATAAGAGGTTAGATTTGGAGATACAAGACTCAACCTTTTTGGGTTGCACACATGGCAATTCAGATCTATCGTATGAGTGCATTTCGTAGCGATATTTTATTTACCTCTAAGCTATATTTCACTTGTATTTTTAGCATTCTTTTGATATATTCAATGCTATTCTAGGTATTTTATGTTTAATGTGCAGAATACTAGGGTTCAGGATAATATAAGTGAATTTGGAAGAAAAATCGGCAAAAAGAACATCATTTGCTAAGTGGTCAAGCTAAGCACGGTTTAAGCATGGTCATGCTTCTTGGTCTTGCTTATTGTTGGTTTCAAGATGGCTGAGCAACAGTGCAAGCATGGGTGTGTTCTATCCGGTGAATTTCTTTGGATTTTAGAGTTCCCTCTTAACAGCTGAAACATGTTTTCCTTGCTCCTTTCACTAGCGTGATTCTAGGGAACATGGGCAGAGCATGACTGTGCTCTCCCTGTGCTTTCCTCTACCTAAACACTTAGCCGATTTTATCCAAAGTCCCAATAAAATCATGGCCTAAGAACGACCATGCATAGATTGTGTTGAGCCCGAAAAATGCCTTTAATTACCCAGATTTAGTTTCTTTGAAGGGAGTTCTTGGCCAAGGTCTTCTTCTTCACTTTCAAAGATTCAAAGGAAACTTTAGGCAATCTTCACCACACTTTATAGGGAGATCAAGGCAAGGTTGAAGGCATATTGAGAAGTGAAGTTCAACCATCCAAGAGAGTTTCTAGAGCTCAAATTAAGGAGATTTTGATTGAAAGAGGAAATCATGAGTTTTCATTATTTTTTATCTCTTTCTTCTTCTCATTTGTATGAACTCATGAGGTTATAACCATCTCATGGTGCCCGAGGCTTATGAACCATGTTGTTTAGTGTACTTTTATTTACTTGTTTTCAATGGCAATGGAGTTTTATTGTGTTCTTATGTTAAATCTTGTGTCGTATAACATGATGTGCTTGAATTGCATGGTAGTAGTTGTAAAACTTAATGTGTGTCGATTGTCATAATTATAATTTCCTTGTGTGATTGCAAAAGTTGATGTGTATGAGACTCATAGTTACAATTACAAAACTTGATGTATTTGAGAGTATAGATATGACATTGCTAGTGAGCACACATAAGAACCCTAAAATGTACCTGATAGTCATTGGAAGCAAGTCAGTACACTAATGCACTTGGGAATTAGTCTGGGGCATTACTTCTCATTGATTGCAGCAGCTTCATCCTTATCTTCCTGTTCTTTTAATGTTTCTCCTTTTGTTTGCTTCATATAAATATTTTCCAACCAATTGTTAACTAGCTAGAGATTAGAGGAGTAATTAGTACTAGAAGTCCCCCCAGTCCCTATGGTTTGACAAGCGCATCCCTCATAAAGTACTACTTTATTATTGGTTATGATCCGTGCACTTGCAGAGAGTACATCATTATCCTTGGTTGCATGAGGGATCTTAGGATAAGTATCTATGATCTTGATCAACAGCTGCACATTCATGTGATGATCACATGGGGGTGATGTTCATGCATGAAAGAGGTTTGCTTGAAAAGCTTCAAGATTTTCTCTCCTTTGCTCCATTTCAGAAATTAAAGATATCCTACTGGTAACAACATTGGCACATGTTGTTTTTGGTGGAGTAGGAGTTTCATACCTATGAGGGTCTGCGAAAAAACCGCGCATGACATGGGGTACATTGCTCATCTTTCTCTCGACTGCTATGTCTAAAGGATCTTTGATTCGAAATTTCATAAGGACCAGCAGTCCAAAGTGATACAAGGCTTGTGATGGGAGCCAGAGCTCATTATACATGGGGCAGCGGGAGCTAGGCTCCACCACTGATCGAAGTACGTTAAAAAAACCAAGGGAGCAAGGCTTATCCAAAGGCTGAGTCCTGAACACACTTGTTCCTCCACTGTGAGAGCTAGGCTCTATCGCCAGGGGAAGCTCCTACAAACATGCTTTGGAATGATGGGAGCCATGCTCAACTACTGGTCGCCAAACCCTTGTGGGCTCTTTCGGAGGATACATCGATGCTTTCCCTTGTCTCGACAGGGATGTTGCTTGGAATGGTTAACAAGGGCATTTCTTTTCCGGGTTGGCAATTTTCATGGTCCAACAAAGAGGTGTACTCCACTATATTAACCATCGTTGACTTATGGCATTGTCAATCTAACCAATGGTAGAGATCTGTATGGATTACATATCATCGCGAGCTTATGAACAATTCCTGCTCATGTGGGAGGGAAGCCGCCGGACGGTGTCTCACCAAAGCATGCACAAACTCAAAAGAAATTGCTGAGCTATATTAGCATAGTGATAAGCTTTCCCAAAAGCCTCATGATCTCCAAAATAGTTGCATTGTTCCACTGTAAAGAGGAAGATTTCTCAGTTCAAGCTAAATTATTGTGGGGTAAAATGATCCTATCACACCAAGGTATGGAGACCAATTCTCCAGGCTTATCTTACATGGACAGTATTTTCCATTGAGGTTGAAAGGGTTGAGTTCCTCCACCATACATGCCTCCTTCTCAGCTTGAAGGAGATTGTAAATTGCCATTGGCCAAAAGGAGTCTTCTTAAGAATCTGAGGACCGAGTATATCCGTGAGCCAATCCATCAATGTTGACTCCAATGTTCCGTTGTAAACCATGAAGGTAATGGAAAACTTGGAGAACAATTTTAATGTACCCAACGAGTTGGGTAGTCGCATCCATAAGGAATAGGATATTAGCAACAACTAAAACTTCATTAAAGAGCCAAATCAAATCAATAGGTGAACCATGATCACGTTGTTATTAAGAACAAGAGAAAGTAAATAAGCAATAAGCAAGAAAGTGAAACCAATCAATGAAAGATGGAGTACCCGGACAATGCTCCTCCTAGGATTCTAAGTTAAGTGCAAGAATAATATTGTGCCTCCCTAATTGAGAATAAATGAGTCATGGGAAACCAAAAATACATCGATCCCTAACTTAGGCCAACCGGTGACTAGTTCCTTCGAGGTCCCGGTGGAGGAATATCTCAACATCTCACACCACATATGACTGCTTGGAGTTCTAAGGATCCCAAGTGTTAAACTTTGTTACTAGAAGTAAATCAAACCCTTTGTCCTAGGTGAAAGATCCCTAATCCAATACGAGGTCCCAGTGGAGAGAATGCTATCTATGCCCACATATAATTTCTAAGAGCTCTTAGAATATAGAGGTAGGGTAAATCAAACTGAAGGGGAAAGGTGACGCTCCGCTACCTCTAGAATCATGCGCTCAACCCTCATAAATCTTGGTAAATCTAATCCTATCGGTGATGGTAACTTATCAATAAAATGAGTAGGTTTAGCTCTCAACCCTAGTGTTACTCTAAGGGAAATCCAATCAACAAGCACATAAGATTGAAACTCAAATTAAATTCTTAATTAAAAGAAACACGATAAAAGTTAATGAAAAAATGAAACCTATGGTTTACATGTCCAAGTTCCCCATAGAGGGTTTAGCTCCCCATGAAGAAATACAATATCAAATCAAAATAAATGCAATCCATAAGAATAACTCCCTTCTGATCCTTATTGATGGTCTACAAAGTTCACTCCTTCTTCTCCAAGGATTTCTCCACTAAGCTTAAGGCGCACCCCTTTGAATCGATGTCATCAGTAGCTCCCCCAATAGCTATCCTCAGAAAGATTCAATGAAGATCAGCGTAGAAGCGCTCCTCTGATGGGCAATGACCTCCTCTATACCCTAGTAAACCTCTCGAAAAGATAGGCAAAAAGGTCCCTAAAAACTATTCAAAACGGCCTTTTATAATCTGGAATCATGATTTCACACGACCTCCAACCCATGTGAAATTTCCACATGCCTGTGTATAGCAACATGCTTCAGTAACATATGAACAATAAATTTGCTACAGGGAAAAAAAAATTAACAGTATTTTGCCAAAAACTTCTTTCTTAAGGCCCCATGGTTAGGCATACACTTGTGTGGTAGGTCATGTGGCTTTCTGTTCATTGCAAATATTGACATTTCTTCTGAAATCTTCATATGAATGGGAACATGAGTATGTGACTACCTTCTTGCTCTTCCGGCTCATGTAATGGTAGCTCTAAAATACTTAGAAGTTGGCACACACACCCATGTATGCTAACCCATCTCGTGCCTTGATCATATGTTGCACAAAAGACTCTCAAATTGTGCCTCCATGCCCTACCTATGCTTTGTTTTATTCCTACATGCCTTTACTACCCTTTTTGCATAAAAGAACACCAAATGCACCCTATGAGCCATAAAATCTGATAAAAATGATACTTAACACATGAAAAAAACTATAAAATATGTATACACAAGCACTTATCAAATTTCCTAGAACGTCAGATGTTCTTTGTGATCGGCAAGATAATGTTGGAATGACGAAGGGGAGAGATGGTCAAGTTGAACTAAGAGAGGAGGGGGAAGCAGCTGAGTTTTTATCTAGGGCTCTGTATATATTTTATTCTGATCTATTTCCTATGTGGAGAGCTAGGTTGGTGGTCATTAGCTAGAAATGGATAATCAGTGGTCAGGTGAGTAATGCAACAACATTGCTTACAGGTGAGCCAATGCCTACACTTAGATGCCATGTGATCTAGTCGAAGACAACTTAAACATGGAAGGTGCTTAGCTTGAGAGCAACGTCCTTTAAGGTTGTGTTTTCCATCTTGGGAAGGCACCACTGGATGAGCATTGTGGCTCATGAAGTTGTTGTGAGGCTTTGGAGGCCTTTTTCTATGGCTTTGCACCAATGTTGATAAGTGCTAGATTGTATATATTCCAATATAATCTTTTGCACTTTGAGTTGTCCTCAAAAGTGTTTGTGAGCATGATTAGACACTTAGTTTGTTCCATGTAGGGCAACATAAACATAACTTGAGCTAAAGAATGAAATTGGGAATGAAAAGGAGCCAAAAATGACATTCAAAAGAATATGTGGGCAAGGTATACGCCCGTATACTTACTCGTATAACTTTCAAGTATTAGCAAGATGAAATTCCAAAGAAATACACGGAACAATAACATGGTCATGTACATAACCGTGTACTCCCTAGCTCAAGTTCATTTTAGAGAACTACACAGCTGTGTATCCATGTACACGGCCATGTTCATCCAAGAATTAAGAGCATTATGTTCCTGATAAGTACATGGGCTTCTATTGAAATACACACATGTATACATGACTGTGTAACCCCAAAACTGATATTCTAAAGTTTTTCAGAGAGTTACATAGGCAAAGAACACACCCATGTACTTGCTCGTGAACTTACCCGATTTCTAGGGGTATAAAAAACAAGTTGAAAAAGGTATTGGGGAGGCTGGCTTTTCAGGAGACCTTTCTTGACGACGGCTAGGGTTTTTGGAGTGAGGTCAAGGAAGAAGAGGGATTTCAAGGAAGTTGCTAGAGTGATAATTTTTGGTGACGATATCAGTTCACATCGATTCCATTGTTGAAGACATTGAGAGGGGGTTCTTTCTTCCATGGAATTTGTTCTAGAGCATTGCTTTACTTATTTTGAGATGAACATCACCCCAATGGAAGGCTAACTTCCTTAGGTATTTGGATTTGATGTAACTTGGGATATTTTCATTTTCATATTGCTTTTAATATAGATTTCCTTCGGATTGTTGAGTTCATCTATATTCTTTTCTTGTTGATTTAGCATAACGAGAGTGGCTATTTCATTATGATTGCATGATCGATATCAAGAGATTCATCATGTTAGAATCACCCATAGATGAAGAGAACCATTAGTGTGCACTCAAGATAGGCCACTTAGCTTCTTCCGATAAGGATCATGAAGCGAGAGCTCCAATTTCTAAATAGGGGTTTCCTCAATCTCATTGTAATCATACGAAAGTAGTAGAATTATAAGAGTTTCAATTCTACCATAGTATAGGATTAGGTATTAAGGTGTCTGAACAGAGCACTTAATATATTCTTGAATCCCCTCGGACCAACAACACTTAGATTGAATCTATGTTAATTACAATTACTTAAATTCATTAATCCAAAGTGAAATCATATCCGGACACCTCCTTCTATGGATTGCTTAATCACTTCTTCCAAACCTCAATCTTGGTCCTTAGTGATTTTAATTCTTAGTTTAGTAATTCACTCCTTGACAACTTGATTCGTAGTAAGAGAACAAGTATAGAATTAGTACTAGTGAGTTTTAGTCCCTGTTGATACGACAACTCTACTCACACAAACACTATTACTTGATGACCCGTACACTTGCAGAATAGTGCACACAACACGAACGCGCATAAAATGTCCAGCCTTCAGAGTCTTCTATAATGGTCTTCATCACTAGGTGATGGGAAGGTTGAGGATGAGAGGCTGTGGGGGACTTGGCTGCCATTTCATAGGTTGTGCCTTGTCGCACTAAGCCTTGCTTGGTCATCTCTGAGCGTTTCTGACTGTCTCTACTATGTACGACATCGTGTCCACCGTCTTGTTCTCCAATCGCTCTGCCAGGAGTAGGTCATCCATGTTATGTGTTTAAGTCAAGGATTTGATAATTAAATCTTTAACCGTATTATTTTCATTTATAAGTTGTAAAATGTTATTTTTACCCTTTTCAACTAGGGTTGTAAATGAACTAATATGTTCATTACGAACTTGAAGGCTTAATTGGTTAAGGGCTTGACTCGACTCATTCATTAAAACAAATGAGGAATTTTCAGGACTAATTTTTAAGTTAATATAATAAATAAGCCAAGCCTAGTCAGCTCGAAGCTTAGCTCGTTAAGGTTTGTGAATAATCCTTTATAGTATTGTTAAAAGCTCATTTATGATAATTATTAATAGCCTCATTTATAGTATCATCAACCAGGTTATTTATAAAAAATCATTAATAGAATTATTATTGTATTATTAATAGATTCGTTTATGGGTCATTATTAATGTGTAACAAGAAAATCACATATCACTTTAATATAATTTAAGCAGAAATAGAAAAGCCTAATAGCACAACTCATATCTCATCGCATCTCACACCTTCTCAGTCTCACACTATACTCATAAAAATAATGCTATATCGGATGAACTAGTCATCCAAAACTCAACACCAATGACGTGGATCTGACTTTATCTCTCCTACTTATTTGGTCATAAAAAAATATATACATATTAAATAATACTAAAAGGAACTCTCAAAACTCTCTAGACTCACAATCATCCTCTTCTTCTTGGCTCTACTTCTAGCTGCTATCACATCCGATGCCACCGAGCACCATCATCTGTCATCTCCCACCGAAAATCAACTCCATACTGAGCATCATAACCACTGTCAGCCTCCGTCTTCCATCAAAACATGGCACCTCCAAACACCGTTATCCACCGTCTCACTCTTCATTGGGCCATCTTCAAAGACAAACCCTGTTGCCTCATAGCTTTTATCTAGTGTCACATCTTTCCTGGTGTTCATAAATCTTCAGAGGCTTTGCGATGGAATGTTCTTGAATTAAGCTTGGGAAAGGGTTCCTTTGTTCATGGCCGCAACTTCGAATCAGATCAGGAATATCACTTTCCAAAAGGTCTTCTTTGTTTTTAAAAAACCCATTTTTTTCATTTTGGAAAGTGACTTGAATTTGGAGCTCATTTATTCAACTAGGGCTTGTTTCTTTGATTTCAAAAAAACCCTTTAGATTTACTTGCAGAAGAAATTGTAGTGAAGAAGTTTGAATGGGTTATTAATTTTAATGTAATTTTATTTTCTATTATCCTTTTCATTTCAGGGCTTCTTATTGATATCTGGTTTGTGTTTTTTTCTTGAGAATTGGTTCTTAGTGTTTGTTTGCTTGATTGGCTCTTCTGGTATTTGGGTTTTTATCTTGATCTCTTGTTTATTTTTGAATAAAATATTATTGGATTGGCCATTGATCATAACCCAATTACTAATTTAGAGGAAAATAATAAAGAGCCATATGATGTTTTTACTACATGAAATGAATTGCATGTGTTGTGGCTGCATTTTGCAAGTGCTTCAAATGAAAATGTCAGCCTGACAAACAGTTTATAAGATAATGAAGTTAAACGTCCTGTTTCGTCTAAGAATAAACACCAAACAGTTCAAAATGCAAAACTCCCTGATGATTTTAGACTGTGAATATATGTTAGATGCTTCCTTTATAGTATCTGATTTGTGTTTGATCAAAATAATAAACAATCTCAAAAATCATATAATTGAAAAAAAATTGGTTTTTACTACATAAAACAAATGGTACAAAGGAGAACTGAAAGAGAAGCAATCCTGCTTCAAAAGAAGTTAATAAAACTAAATATCAAGAATCAACCATTAAAAGAAAAAAAGCATTTTTTTTTTTTTTGTGTTTTTGTTTTGCAACACATTAAAATAAATATTAAATATCAAAATATTAACACCTACAAAAGAAACTTAAACAAAGGGTAAAAGAAAGTAAAATTCCTCTCCAATACAAAGAAGTAACAAAATCTCAGCTCCAGCTCCCAAATTTAGTAGGTTTCCTCAACAGAATATATTATAACATCCAAACTGAATATCTGGTTATTCTTATACATGTGCTGGCCATTCATTAGCCTAAACTAGTCTACGATAAAATTTATAATGAGTGCCCATAATTCAAGCTCGAGAATGTTTCTACATCTATGAATGTCAACATTGAACAACATGCACATTCAGAAACAAAAAATTGACTACAAAATTTAGACCAATCTCCATATATGCAACTTTAACCTCTAAACTTGAGCCCATCCTACAACCAAAATACATATTTTAAAAATATAAATAAAACACATTGAGCCAGCCTCCAACCTAGAATAACAAAGTATATATATAATAGAAAATTTACCTTAATCATATTGTTGCATGTGTAAGGATGTCCATTCAGTGGATGGACTTGTGAAATCCAGATAAGAACCAAACTGTTGTACTTTATCAGTCACTATTGGATAATTTTGTGCTATACTCTATTGCAAAGAATTCAAAATTAGAGACTAAAATATAGGATAAAGGTTACTTGAACAAGTGAATATCAACTTTAGGATGGATTTATAAATTATCTTTGCAAGGTGAAAAATTGAAATGGAAACAAATCACTCAACATTTCTAGTTACTTGAAAAAAGGCATCAATGCTAGATTTTGCAAAATGAAGTTATCAGTGCCTATTTGAGAGTTCAAATTCATCTAAAAAGAAAAATTATAAGCCAATATGTTAAAAAAAATTGTGCAATACCCTAACAAATATAAATAGTGAATAACATAGCATTACCACGGTTTCTTGTGTGAAAAGTTCAACTTGTTTGTCATTTTGAGTTTGTCTATTTTCCTTCAATTTGGCTTTCTGTAAGAAGTATAAAAAAAATACATACTTGAGAAAATAATGATATAAAATACAGTACCCTTCTCTTATTTCTAATGATTATTTCTTCAACTTTTGACATCTTTCTCTTTGATGCCAGTCGGCCCTTGCTCCACACCTTTAAGGTAGTTAAAAACTTTGTGGTCTAAGTTGTTGTTTGATGTTGCTCATTATCTTCTTCCAACAACATTGTTGGTAGACCTTGATTAGAATGGCTCCTCCAATAAATTACATTATACATTGGCTTCTCTATTGGCCCATCCACACAATTTATCAAAAAATTATACTTCTCTATAGGTTCTACTCCGATTTCAGTGGCTTTGGAAAAATGAGAACATAATTTATTGTACCTCACTTTGTACTCACTAGTTTGCCAGTCATCATAACAATTCACCACATAAGTGTGCCAATGTTTGCTATCCTTTCTCCAATAGGAAAAAATATATTGAGATGGAATCTTTTTTACATTCTTCTAATCAAGAACCTAATGTATGTGTCTGCAAATAATTCCTTTAAACTCAAATAAATGACAAGAGCATTAATATCACATTCATCCTCATTGTGATAACATTGAACAACACTTGCTTTCTAAGTCTTTCTTCTTTTCCTCTAAGAATATCTGACACCTGAAATATACATATTACACCATCTGAATTTATAAGTGTGAGATTGCAATTGCAATATAGCATTCCCCTCAACTCATCTTAAAAAACCTTAAAAATTTTATTTGTATAAGCTTCTTGTAGTTGCTTCTCAAAATGACAATCAGTTAGCATTGGAAACACCGAGTTAAATGAAGCAAAATTAGCTATTTTTTTTCCTTCTCAATTTTACCCTTGAACGCATTATCATATTGCTACATAAATTACTTCAATGATGTTGTTGGACCAACATAGCCATCAAAGAATGCATTTATGCTTTCACTTCTTTGTGTTGTAGACATTCCCACCCAAAAAATGCCTTTGCACTCTTGTTTTGTAAAACCAAACAATTCTTGGTTAGCATACTCAATGTAAAAATTATAAACTTCTTCTTCAGAATTAAACACTATATCGGTCATTAGAACAACATTTTCAGAAGACGATTCTTTTATTTATTTCTCTTTTAATATTTCTAAACTACAAGATCTAGCTTTTGTCTCATTGATACTCTACTTAGAAAATCTAACTTCCAATTTTTCCATATTCTCCTTGATTTTAATCTACATTGATAGATAAATAATAGTCACAATAAACAACAATTAACTCATCAATAATTTACATTGATAGATAAACCATAGCTACAATAAACTGCAGTTAAGTCTCATCAGTACTCTACATTGATTGATAAACCATAGATATAATAAGACGGAGAGCCAAACAAGCAAACAAACACCAAGAACCAATTCCTAAAAAAAAAAAAATCAAAACACAACCCAGATCTCAATAAGAAGCCCTGAAATATCTAATCTACATCTCAAACATGATAAACACATAGTTTAAGAAAAAAATACATTCACTTGAGGTTGTAGATAGTTGAAGTTATTAGTTAGGCCTTGAAGCTAACTATCATATTTTTGTGGTGTGGAGGCAGCTTGTCATCATCAAAATTAGGATATAGGGTTTCAAGATTGTGATTATGTTCTTCATTGATGTCACTAGAGAAAGCTTGTTCGCATCTACATTCTCCGCTACTTGTTCCTCTTCACCTTCAGTTGGGCAATTAGAGATGTCAAGATCAAGATTTAAGCCAAGAGAGAAGGCTTGATGTGAGACTGTGGATGACAGTGTTCTGTGGCACCATGTTTTGGTGGGAGACCGAGGCTTTGAAGATGACTCAAAGAAGAGTGAGACGACGGATGACGGTGTTCGGTGGCACCATGTTTCAGTGGGAGATGGAGGCTGACAGTGGTTTTAATGCTCAGTATGGAGATGATTTTTTGGTGGGAGACAGTGCATGACGGTGCTCGGTTGCACCAAATGTGATGATGGCCAGAAGTGGAGGCAAAAAGAAGAGGATGATTGTGAGTCTAGAGAGTTTTGAGAGTTCTTTTTAGTATTATTTAATATGTACATATTTTTTTTATGACCAGCTGCTCGTAGGAGAGATAAAGTTAGATCCACATCATTCGTGTTGAGTTTCGGATGACTATTTCATCCGATATAGCATTACTCTACTCACAATCTCTACCTTTTATAGCAAAACATTCATACACACACACTCTCACTATGCATCTTTTTAAAGCCAAAGACTCTCTCTCTCTCTCTCTCTCTCTGTGTTTGTGTTTGTGTGTGTGTGTGTGTACCTTTTACAGCCAAAGAGACACGCACACTTTCTCTCCTCTCTTGTCATCTAACCATCACCACCATCATAACTACAAGCTTACTGTAAGGGTCGGTGCCCTTACATGCGGTCTCCATCCAATATGATGCTTATATCATGCAGGATGGCACTTTGCCTTAGTCGTGGGAGGGCGACAGGGCGAGTCGGTATGGCCTGATCGAGTGGTGTCGAGTCAGGCAAATGCATGCGGGTGTACAGCCGCACGGACCAGGCAGCTCGCATGGGCGTGTGGCCGAGTGTTGTGAGAGTGGGCGCATTAGCCCGCCAAACCTTGTTGCCAAGACAAAGTTGTGCATGCGCGTGACCGTGAGCGCAGGCACTTGACCGAGGGGGCGTGTAGGTGCACGCCGTGACGGAGGCGAGTTACCGAGAGGGGATACTCAGCCGTTATCGAGAAGCTCTGTTGATAGCTAGGCCCATTACCAATGGATATCGGCATGACAGGGCTGCCGCGTGCGCTACCGAGGCTGGATGAGCGCATCGGCTAGGGATGCTACCGGGAGATGGCTGGCTGGGTGAATATCCAGGTGTAAAGCAGTGAATAGTGTTGTGTTTTTCGGCACTGTAGCAATGTAGCACTGTGCTTGTTTTGATGTGACAAGTGACTTCATCCTAGCCCTTCATTAAGATCCGGCTGATCTTATCTTCTCCTTGGCTTTCCCTATATATATGGCTCTCATTCCCTTAGAAAGGGAGAGGTTGATGAACTCTTGGTTGTGTCTTGGCCTTGGTTGTATTTCTTCTCATTCAATAGAGAGTTTCTGGATTTTCTCTCTTATACATGGCCTCTCATGATGTCTTTATTTATACTTGCATGTTTACTTGCCTTGTTTACTTGATAGGGCATGGTTGCTTGATAGTTTCTTGGGCTATTTTTGGTTCCAGGTATTGGAGGCTGGCTCGGCGCCTTGGTGGTGTGACGAGCGCCGCACGGTGATTGTTGGGGCGATCGGGAAGGCCGTGACAACTGGCAGAGCTACCGCCTTGCTGTGAGCTCTGTGGACCTTGGTGATGGCTACGGTGACCACTAAAGATCGGCTTGATCGACTTGAAGTGAGTATGGAGTGGGTGGAGCAAGTCATCGGGCGAGTCGATGATCTCCTGGGCTCCTAGGCTCAAAGGATCGAGGAACTTTCTCTCAGTTGGAAAGAAAGTCAGGCGAAGATAGATGCCTTCGCTGTGACGGTGAAATCTATGACGCGTGATATAACTCAGCTTCAAGCGGGTGGGGTGACCCCGGCTATGACAGTGACGCGGGAGGTGTCCGCGCGCGTGAAGGTCCCTGAACCTTCTCCGTTCGATGGCGTTTGGAGTGCAAAGACATTAGAAAATTTCCTTTGGGATGTGGATCAATACTTCAAGGCTGCGAAGGTACCGGATGCAGAGCAGGTTTCATTGATGGGGATGTACCTCACGGGCGACGCGAAGTTGTGGTGGCGCACTCGGCAAGAAGATGATGTCCAGGCAGGTCGGACCACTTCTGTCTCTTGGGGAGATTTGAAGAAGGAATTGCGGGAGCAATTCTTCCCCGGAAACACCGCGTGGGTGGATCGAACGGTTCTTACAAAGCTGAAGCATACGGGCACGGTTCGTGACTATGTCAAGGAGTTTTCATCATTGATGTTAGACATCCGTGACATTCTAGAGGAGGATAAGTTATTCAACTTCCTCACTGGTCTGCAAAACTGGGCACAGATTGAGATTCGACGGCAAGGGGCAAAGGACGTTGTGTCTGCGATCATTGCAGCGGAAGCATTGGTGGACTTAAGGTCTTCTCCCGAAATGAGGGTGAGAAGACAAAGTCCAAGACCAAGAAAAAGAGACCGGTAGAGAAGAAGGCTGGAAGGGGCTTTCAGGGGAAACCCTGTACCGGCCCAGCCAAAAATGACAAGACCAAGAGTGATAGGAAAGCAACAAGTGGCTCAACGAGCACTCGGATGGCGGGGTGCTTTATTTATGATGGGCCACATCGAGCTCGAGACTGTCCTAAGCGCGAGAAGTTGGCCGCGCTTATCACGGAAGCAGGGAGTGATTCGGAAGTCCCAACGAGGGTGAATCTCTTGCAATTGTTGGGTGCTTTGAGGTCCATAAAGGGTAAATCCTCTCCTTCTCTTCTTTATGTGGATGTGACCTTGAATGGCAGGGCCATACAAGGGATGGTGGACACATGAGAAACACATAATTTCATCAATGAAGGAATGGCTACTCGGCTAGGGTTGAAGGCTGGAGAGCATTTAAGCCGGGTGAAGGCGATTAATTCCCAAGCTAGACTACTTGCTGGGAGAGTGATAGATATATCGATCCAGCTTGGAGGGTGGCGCGGGAAGACTGACCTACTTGTCATCACTATTGATGATTTTGAGTTGATCCTGGGGATGGAGTTCTTAAAGACGATCCAGGCCGCCATTGTTCCCCACTTGGGTGGCTTACTCATTATGGATGGTAAGTCTCCTTGTTTTGTGGCAGGTGTCTCAGACGAGAAGAAGGGAAAGGAAGTGATGCTCTCTGCGCAGCAGTTGGCTCATGGGCTAAAGGTGGGAAAACCCACTTTTGTTGCTTCATTATTGGAAGTACCAGATGCTTTGGTGGGAAATATTCCACCGGATGTATGGGACGTTTTGGAGGAGTTTTCAGACATCATGCTGCCGGAATTACCCCGTGATTTACCTCCTCACAGGGCGGTTGACCACCAAATCAAACTGGTACCGTGCTATAAACCCCCGGCCCGAGCTCCGTATCGGATGGCTCCAATGGAGTTGAATGAGTTGAGGTGTCAACTCACCGAACTTTTGGATAACGGCTTCATACAGCCTTCCAAGGCTCCTTATGGCGCCCCGGTATTATTCCAGAGAAAGCATGATGGCTCTCTCCGACTGTGTGTGGACTACCGGGCTTTAAACAAAATCACAGTCAAGAACAAGTACCCGATGCCTTTGATACAGGACTTGTTCGATCAGTTGTCGAAAGCCGCTTATTTCTCCAAACTAGACCTCCGCTCAGGTTATTGGCAAGTCAGGATCGCTGAAGGAGATAAAGCCAAGACGACATGTGTGACGTGCTATGGCTCTTTTGAATTCCTTGTAATGCCATTTGGCTTGACCAATGCACCCGCGACATTTTGTCGCTTAATGAATCAAGTATTTTCTGAGTATCTTGATTCGTTTGTGGTTGTCTATTTGGATGATGTGGTGGTTTTTAGTGAATCCTTGGCGGATCACGTGCGCCATTTGAAGCTTGTGCTATCAAAACTTTGGCAGCACCAATTGTATCTTAAATTGGAGAAATGCCAATTTGCTCAAGAGGAAATTAAGTTCCTAAGGCATGTCATTTCTCACGGTCAAGTCCGGATGGACCGGGCTAAGGTGGCGGCAATTTTGGATTGGCCAGCGCCAACCAAAGTCACGGAGTTGCGATCTTTTCTCGGATTAGCTAACTATTATCACCGTTTTATTGAGGGGTATTCGCGAAAAGTGGTGCCGCTGACCAATTTATTGAGGAAGAACCAGCCATGGGGCTGGGCCGATTGGCAACAATCGGCTTTTGACAAGATAAAGGCTGCGATCTCGAGTGAACCAGTCTTGGCTCTTCCTAGCTTTGGTGAACCATTTGAGGTTCACACGAATGCATCCGACAAGGCTGTCAGAGTCTCTTGCAGAACGAGCATCCAGTGGCTTTCGAGAGTTGGAAGCTCAAAGATGCGGAACAACGGTACTCGGCACATGAGCGGGAGATGCTCGTCGTTGTCCATTGTTTGCAGGTATGGAGAGTTTATCTTTTGGGAACGAAGTTCCTTGTCAAAACTAATAATGTAGCCAATACTTTCTTTGCTACTCAAAAGAAGCTGTCTGCGCGACAAGCTAGATGGCAAGAGTTTTTGCAGGAATATGATTTCCTTTGGCAGCACAAACCGGGGAGACACAATCAAGTGGCCGATGCGTTGAGTCACCGGCAGATTGTGGATTATGTTGCTGGCCTTTCTCAAGTGGAGAATGATTTGCAAACTCATATTCGGGTGGTGGAAAAGGAAGACAGCCAATACACAAAGTTGGTGGTTGAGGTTAACGAAGGAGTCGTTCGCAAATATTAGCTTAAAGACGGTCTTCTTTATGCCAAATGGACGCGACTCTTTGTGCCGAAAGGCGGTCATCTTCGGTGTGAGCTCCTTAAGGAGCATCATGATGTTCCTTGGGCGGGACATCCCGGCCGCTAGCGCATGAAGGCCCTGCTCTCGCGTCATTTCTACTGGCCGGATATGGGCAATGACATAGAAGCATATGTGAAGACCATGGACGTCGGTGTCTATGGATTTCATTTCTTGGTTTCCAAAGATGAATGACATGTCTTCTATTATGGTGATTGTGGATCGCTTCACCAAGTATGCAGTGTTTGTACCCACTCCAGTAATATGTACAGCTGAAAAGGCAGCTGAGCTATTTCTACGGTATATGGTGAAACACTTTGGCGTACCTGAAGACATCGTGAGCGACAGGGATGCTCGCTTCACTGGGCGGTTTTGGACGGCTTTGTTCGGGTTGTTGGGCACGGAGTTGAAGTTCTCGACTGCCAATCATCCCTAAACGGATGGGCAGACGGAACGTATCAATGCATTGTTGGAGGAGTTTCTTCGACACTATGTCTCTGCCTCACAGAAGAACTGGCTGGACTTACTGGATGTAGCCCAGTTCAGTTATAACCTCCATCGATCTTCGTCGACGGAGAAGAGCCCTTTTGAGCTTGCTTATGGATACCAACCCATTACCCCTTCGGAGGTGGCGAAAAGAAGGACCGGAGGGAAATGCCTAGTTGCTTATCATTTCGCCCTTGATCGGCAAGAGATGATGGAGAGTGCTCGGGATAGCCTCGCCAAGGCAGCACGCCGCATGAAGAAGTATGCGGACCAAGGGAAACGTCCTTTGGAGTTCAAGTTGGGGACCGGGTTTGGTTAAAGCTCACTCCACAAGTGTGGAAAAAGTTGCATAGGAAGGATGTGCACAAGGGCTTGATTGCACGGTATGATGGGCCATTTTTGATTGTTGAGAAAGTAGGCAATGCTGCCTATCGATTGGATCACCCCGATTGGCTGAAGCTTCATCCGATATTTCATGTTAGTTTTTTGAAGCCATGCCATGAAGACCCCACTGATCCAGCACGAGAAAAGGCAAGTTGAGCTCCACCGACGGTGCGGAAGGAGTTCACTCGTATGGCTGAGCGGATCTTAAACCGAAAGGTCGAGGGCCAAAGTAAGAAGAATCGTAGCATTTTCTTTCTCGTGCAGTGGAAAGATTTGCCGGCCTCGGAGGCAAGTTGGGAGCGCGATACTACTCTTTGGCAATTCGAGGAGTTGGTGCAGGACTTCTTGAAGACGTTGGGTCCGGCGAGGACGTCGGCTTCAACAAGTGGGGGTGGTTTGTAAGGGTCGGTGCCCTTACATGCGGTCTTTATCCAATATGATGCTTATATCATGCAGGATGGCACTTTACCTTGGTCGCGGGAGGGCCACAGGGCGAGTCAGTATGGCTTGATCGAGTGTTGCCGAGTCAGGCAAATGCGCACGGGCGCACAGCCGCGCGGACCGGGCAGCGCGCATGGGCGCGTGGCCGAGTGTTGTGACCGAGAGTGGGCGCATTAGCCCGCCGAACCTTTTTGCCAAGACAAAGTTGTGCATACGCGTGACCGTGAGCACAGGTACTTGATCGAGGGGGCGCGTAGGTGCGCGCTGTGACGGAGGTGAGTTACCGAGAGGGGATACACGGCCGTTGCCGAGAAGCTTTGTTGATAGCTAGGCCCGTTACCGATGGATATCGGCATGACCGGGCTGCCGCGTGCGCTACCGAGGCTGGATGAGCGCATCGGCTAGGGATGCTACTGGGAGATGGCCGGCTGGGTGAACAGTGCCTTTGGCCGGCACTGTAGAGCGATCCAGGTGTAAAGCAGTGAACAGTATTGTGTTTTTTCAGCACTATAGCACTGTAGCACTTTGCTTGTTTTGATGTGACAAGTGACTTCATCCTAGCCCTTCATTAAGATCCAGCTGATCTTATCTTCTCCTTGGCTTTCCCTATATATATGGCTCTCATTCCCTTAGAAAGGGAGAGGTTGATGAACTCTTGGTTGTGTCTTGGCCTTGGTTGTATTTCTTCTCATTCAATAGAGAGTTTCCAGATTTTCTCTCTTATACTTGGCCTCTCATGATGTCTTTATTTATAGTTGCATGTTTACTTGCCTTGTTTACTTGATAGGGCATGGTTACTTGATAGTTTCTTGGGCTGTTTTTGGTTCCAGGTATTGGAGGCTGGCTCGGCGCCTTGGTGGTGTGAAGAGCGCCGCACGGTGATCGTTGGGGCGATCGGGAAGGCCGTGACACTTACCACCATGGGTTTTTGTCTCCATCATCATTGTCTTCTTTCAGTTTAGGGCTCAAAGAGAGAGTGAAAATTTCTATTGAAAAAAAAAATCATTTGTCTTTTACTTGAAAACTTAGTGCTTGTGAGTCAAAATTTTAAAATAATGATTGTTTTCATAATATTTTCTACATGTTTTTTTTTTTTTTGAAGGAGAGCTGAATTGCACGAAATGGATGCTCCACGTTGCTACTTAGACATGAAAACTTGATTCAATAAGCTTGTAGTAAAAGTCCATAGTGTCTAAACAAGACGAATTCTATATGTGCCACCTAATATCTTTTGGGTATTTTGTTTACTTAATTGGAGTTATTCTCTTTTCTTATTATTTTTAATTTGGTTTAAGCTGATTTAATGCTTGCTTTATTTGGTTTTAAGGTAAATTTTTTGTCAGTTTTGGTCCTTAGTTTAGAAAAAAAAAAACAATGATGGTTTAGGTGTATAATATTCAAACTTCAATTTTTTAGATTATTATATAAAGATTAAGATTTCCTACATAACTAGGATTAAGGTTAAATGTGGCACAATCATCTCATATATTTCGGTATTTTTTTGAAATCTTCTTGGTCTTTACATTGACAACATTTTTAGTTTTCTTTTAAAGCCGACAAGGACCTAAGAAATAAAAATTGTTAAAAAAAATTAGTGGATAAATAGACAACTTATTGCTGTAGGACCCAAATCAACCCACAAACATTTTCTTAGAAGACATCACACTCGGAAAACACATTGATTAGAAGGGAAAATTCACACAAGTTATAAAAACCTGAAGAAAAACAAACAATAATCATTCTGTTCTATTCTCTAAAAAAAAACAATATTAAAGCAAAAAAATTTAACTAAACCAAACTTGATTAGTCACACCCTGCCTTGTTTGTTCTTGGTTCTTTGAACCGCTTAAGCCTTCATTTACCTCAAACTAAACCCATTTCATCATATCCTCTAATCTCTACCGTCCATTCCTTTTCTCATCTTCTCAACAAGCTTTGCCTAGAACTCAAGCCAAGAACCCTAATGATTTTCATCTCAACTGTCCATCCATCCCCTCTTAATTCACCAACAACCTTACCAAACTTTTAAACACAAAATTACCAGAGTGCCCTCTATTCACTGAACTATTTCCCAGCTCTCAGAAAACACTTCTAGGCTGCATCCATCTCCTGCAATCTACTCTTCAATCATTACTCAACAATTTCCCTCTTGATTGAAGATTGCAGATTACCAGACTTTTTCTAAATTGCAAATGTTTCTAAACACCTAAGCATTTAGTGAAAATGTCAGCTACCTGTGTATCTGTACTGTAATAGCTTACCTGAACTTCTTTATTTGTCACCAAATCCCGAATATAATGCAATTTCACATCTATGTGCTTGGTCCTGCCTGAAAATTTAAACTTTTAGCTATTGCTATACATGATTTATTATCACACCACAATTGGATTGGTTCTTCACACTTTACTGCACAATCAAGTAAATTTTTTTTCATCCCTACTCCATGACAACAGGCTACACACAATGCACCATATTCAGCTTCAGTTGTTGATAAAGCTACATTTGTCTGCTTCTTGGATAACCAACACACTACACCTGAGCCCAAATTAAAAACAAACCCAGAAGTACTCTTTCTATCTTACACATCTCCACACCAATCACTACCTACAAAACCTTCTAACTTTAATTGAATGTTACTATTATACTGAATCCCTAAATCTCTGGTTCCTGCCAAGTATCTCAACACTTGTTTAGCTGCCATGTGCTGAATCTTTGTAGGACTAGTCATAAACCTTGAAAGCATATTAACTGAAAATACAATATCAGACCTAGTGTGAGATAAATACAGTAATTTGCCAATTAGACTTCCGTAAAGTGTTGCATTTGTACATTTAGAATCTTTATTTAACTACAATTTGGTACCTTGACTCATAGGTACTAAAACTGGTTTGCATCCTTGCATTCTAAATTGCTTCAACACATCTCCAATGTATTTTTTTTAGTGACAAATGAATTCCCACTTCACTCTCCTTTATTTGAAACATAGGAAATAAGACATAATCCCCAAACAATTCATTTCAAACTCTTTCTTTATCTCTTCTCTAAATTTAATCACCCCCTGCAAAGATGACCCCATATAAATTAAGTCATCTACATATACACATACCAACAAGATATCTTCATTTTTTCCAAGCTTCCTATATAATGTGAATTCAGTAACACTCCTCTAAAAGCCTTGAATTGAGAACCATGCATCTACTTTTCCATACCAGGCTCTTGGAGCTTGTTTAAGCCCACATAAAGCTTTTTTCAGTTTGTACACCATCCTTTTCCTTGCCTTGGACCTTAAATCCCCTTGGTTGTGCAACATAAACTTCTTATTAAATCTTGTCATTTAAGAAAGCAGATTTTACATTGAGTTGGAATACTGTAACTCTTATGTGTTGCCAAGGCTAAAAACATTCTCACAGTATCAATCCTAGCCACTAGATAGAAAATCTCCTCATAATCAATTCCAAACTCTTGTGTATACCCTTTTGCAACAAGCCTGGCTTTGTATTTATCCACGTCTCCATTGGCTTTATACTTAGTTTTATGAACCCATTTCACTCGAATAACCTTCTTCTATGGTGGCCTATTTACACAACTCCCATGTTTGATTTCTTTCAATTGACTGAATTTCTTCTGTTCTAGCATTTTTCCAGTGTGTCGAATTTTCTACTTCTTCATAACAACTAGGACCTATTACTGCCAAAGCATAACTACAACTCTCATATATTTCTCTCAAAGTTCTGACTTCTTGTGTTGGAGATTCATCTAAATTTAATTCACTGATCTGTTCAGCCTGCCTTCCAAGAGAATTATTTGCGGAACTGCTTTCACTACTTTCAACTACAGATTATACAGGTTCTACTGTACTGTTATTCAGTGAATTATTTGATTTGATTTCCTACAACACAACCTTTTAAACTAGACTCTCAATATTTGACCACTGCCAAAACTCAGTTTCAATAAATTTAACATCTCTACTTACTATAATCTTCCCAGAATCAGGAACCAAGATTCTGTAGGCTTTCTCATCTTGACGGTAACCCACAAAAATTCCTTTCACAGCTTTTCTGTCCCATTTCTGTAAACTTTGTGCAAGTATATGTGCATAAGCTACACAACCAAATAACCTTCAAATGACTTATTCTTGCCTTTCTTTCAAACCAAACTACATATGGAGTTTGATTCAATACTGCTTGAGTAAGTGATATATTTGATAAGTAGGTGGCTGTTAAATTTAATTCACTGATCTGTTCAGCCTGCCTTCCAAGAGAATTATTTGCAGAACTGTTTTCACTACTTTCAACTACAGATTATACAGGTTCTACTGTGTTGTTATTCAGTGAATTATTTGATTTGATTTCCTACAACACAACCCTCTAAACTAGACTCTCAATATTTGACCACTGCCAAAACTCAGTTTCAATAAATTTAACATCTCTACTTACTATAATCTTCCCAGAATCAGGAACCAAGATTCTGTAGGCTTTTGCATCTTGACGGTAACCCACAAAAATTCCTTTCACAGCTTTTCTGTCCCATTTCTGTAAACTTTGTGCAAGTATATGTGCATAAGCTACACAACCAAATAACCTTCAAATGACTTATTCTTGCCTTTCTTTCAAACCAAACTTCATATGGAGTTTGATTCAATACTGCTTGAGTAGGTGATATATTTGATAAGTAGGTGGCTGTTAAAATTGCCTCTACCCATAAAGAATTAGGCAATTTACTTGAATTTAATAGACTTCTAGCTTTCTCAACTAATTTTCTGTTCTTCCTCTTAGCAACTCCATATTTTTTTACGGGAGTAAGGAGCAGTATACTCATGTTTGATGCCTATGTGTGTACAAAAAACATTAAAATCTCTAGATGTAAATTCACCTCCTCTATCTGCTTTAATTATCTTCAGTTTACAACCAGACTGTCTTTCAACGGATGATAAGAAATTTTGAAAACAATTAAAGAACTCATGCTTGTATTATAGAATATACACCCAACTCATCCTTGAATAATCATCAATGAATAATAGAAAATACCTACCTCCTCCATTTGATTTTGTTTGCATAGGTCCACACACATCTGCATGTATTAACTGTAATTTTTGTTTTGCCCTCTATAATCTGCCTAACTGAAATTGATACCTTGATAATTTGTTATTAACACAGTCCTCATAGTGCTATAATTTCTTGATTTCAAGTAATCCTAAAACCAGATTATACTAAGATAAATACTGCAAATCTTGAACATTTAAATGTCCATACCTCTTATGCCACAAATCAACCACTTCTCCACCTTTTACATCCAAATTTGTCTTCTAACTTTTAGAGAACTCCACTGCAAATGGATTATTACTTTTCTCAACAATCATTAATAGAACACCAGTATTTGCATTTTCAATCTGGCAACCAGACCTGCTAAAATTGACATTATAACCACTCTCAATTAACTATCTTACACTTAGTAAATTGTGAGCTAAAGAAAGAACAAACTGAGCCCTATTAATTAATTTGACTCCTCCATGAACATGAATAGCCACAAAACCTCTGCCAAGAACCTCCACTTCTTTATCATCACACACCCTAACTTTATGTTTTACACTCTTATCCAAGTGATAGAACAACTTCTTTTTTACTGTCATGTGATTTGAAGTACCACTATCCAACAACCATATTAAGGAATTGTCACTAACTTCTCCATTATACACCATAAACAAACTCTCATAGTCACTTAGAGTCTGATTATTAGAAGAACTAGCTCCCTCATCAAAATTCTTCCTTTAAGACCAACAATGTGATTGGTAATGACCAAATTTCTTACACTTGAAGCATTGTATATTCTGCAACTCGCCTCCTCCAAACCTTTTTCCACCAAATGATCTCTGACCTCTTCCAAATCTGCCAAATGGTCTTGCATAACCTCTTTCTTGCTACCATGATTGCCCATCACTATTGCATTGCTGCCTTGAGTAAATTGTCTCTAATCACCTGATCTTTGACCACCATAACCAAAACTTCTCAAGCTATTACCTCCTCTACCTCTTCCTCTCATAAAATTCTTGCCACCCCTTGACTCTCCTCACATAACGAAAGTCATGTCTTCATGTTTCTCAAAAAACTAATTAAATCTTGCATCATGAGCTTGCAAAGACCTACTTAGCTCATCAAGAGATATTATAGACATATCTCTTGCTTCTTCAATTGAAGTAACAACATGCACAAATATTAAAGATAGACTTCTCATTACCTTTGACACCACTTCTGCATCTTTAATGATGAACTACTTAATTGTTTCCACCTCCTTCATTTGCAACAACTCATATTTTTGTCTCAAGGTTTGTTGTCTCACTGAAACCATTCTAGATGTGCCTTGATTCTCATTCTTGATATATTCCCATGCCTCCTTAGCCTTATCAAACCTCACAATTTTATGTAGAATCATTTTATCAACAGCATGTTGTAAAAGAAACAAAGCTTTGCATCATCCTTCTCATTCTCTAACACCTTTGCTTCTGAACCCTCCTTACTTACTCCCTCTTCGATGATCTTCCATAAATTCTATGATCTAAAAAAGGTTTTCATTCTATAACTCCAGGGCTCATACCCTTTTTCCCTTGAACACAAGTAAACATGAGTGAGATATCTCTGGTGTTGAGGTGGTACTTGAAACTATTTGTTATTACCTTGAACTCACCCTTTACCACTCCTTCAATCCACTGAAAAAACTGATAAAACCACCAAATCATCAAATTCATAACCACATACAAGATACCTTCTGATAAGAGCTTAAGTGAACATTTTTTTTATACATGTTTTACATACATTGAGCATCATATCTTATATGATTTATATCTCATTTCGTGTATTGGGTGTTCTTTCATGCATATAGGTTGTGAAGGCATTGGGAATTCAAAAGGAAGCGAAGATAGGCTAGCAAGGCACAATGTTGAGAGTTCTTGTGCGAATCAAGGAGGAAGACACAAGAGGAGTTCGTGTATGAGGAGATGTGTGCCAACTTCCATGGTTATGCAAGCCAATTTACTAGTGGAAGGGCACAAAGGCAGCCATGTCTCCACATTCCTTCTCTTTGCAAAGATTTCAAGACTTTTCAAAACGCGTCGATGAAGGAAAAGCCTTATAGCCTACTACATGATCGTGTGCCCGATTGTGTGGCCTTAAGAGGAGAATGTGTGTCATCGCGTTTGTGGAAATCACTGTAGCAAAGTACTGTAGTGGTTTTATTGTATCATACTGTAGCAGTAATTATTGTTCAAGCGCCCGCGTGGAAATTCCTGCAGTCCACGCTGGTGCATGGAAAATCCACACGGGCGCGTGGGAGCACGGGACAAGCACAATATGAAGCTATAAATACACCGTTTGGCCGATTCTAAAGGGACTTTTTGCTAAGCTTTGAGCATAGACTTGGAGAGAAAGGCAGCTAGGGTTGGAGGAGAAGGTCTTTGCTGATTGAGAGGGACCCTTTAAGACGTGGAACTACCAATCAAGGCCAATCCGCACGAATTCGAGGGGGTTTTCTCTATGGGTTTTATTGCTTTTCATTGTATCCATTATTGTTTTGTAACTAGGCCCATGGAAGGCTAAACCCTAGTAGGTATTTGGGCATGTGAACCCTAAGATCTATACTTTGTATTGATTCTCTTAATGCTTCTAGTTAATTCGAATTGTTTTTAGTTTAAATCTTGTGATTTAATTGCTTGCTAGTGTTGTTAATCCTTGTGGTTGATTTACATTGCATGATTTAATTCTTTGATGTGAGAGGTCTCCATTAGAGTTAGATTGCCAAGATTAAAGAGGGTTGAGAGGGTAAGCCTTGGGATACAGGAGTGTCCCCTTTCCCCTTTGATTGAGTGTTTTCTATCTCCGTATTCCTTTTTCTCTTTGCAACCATATTTGGTGTGAGGTGTGAGATTGCTCGATTTCTCCGCCGGGACCTTGTAGGGGGTTAGGATCCTTTGCCGGGAATTAGGGTTGGATCTACATTTTGGAATCGGTTTCACTCTTAGGTATCCTTAGAGCGTATTGCGGTCATATGGGGTGTGAGATGTTGAGATTGGTCGATTTCTCCACCGGGACCTTGTAGGGGACTAGTGCCTTTTGCTTGGAGACAAGGATTAATTATCATTGGAATACCTCAACTCATTAGACTCGATTCTAGAGCATTTAGTGAATCTTGAGCTTCATAGAAGATCTTAGGGGGATCATTGCCCGAGTACCTCATCTTTAGTGATTGAGACTCTTCTACTTTGCTTGCAATTAATTTCACTCCATCATATTCATTGATTCCGACTAGATAATAGAGAAGTGGTTATTACTAATACTTCCGTTCCCTGTGGATTAGACTACCCGACTCATCGGGTAATTATTACTTCGATACTTTTGCACTTGAAGTTTATACGCATATTTGGATGTGTCACCTTCACACCATCAACAAACAAGAGACACCACCTCACTAATGCCATACACCAACACCACACAACAGACCCTCAAAATTGAAACTGAAGCCACCCTCTTCGGTAGCTCTAACACCACTTATAGGACCCAAATCAACCCACAAACATTTTCTTAGAAGATATCACACTCAGAAAACAAATAAATTAGAAGGGAAAATTCACACAAGTTTTAAAAACCTGAAGAAAACAAACAACAATCATTCTGTTCTATTCTCTAAAAAAACACAACAATAAAGCAAACACATTTAACTAAACCAAACTTGATTAGTCACACCCTAACGTGTCCATTCTTGGTTCTTTGAACCGCTTAAGCCTTCATTTGCCTCGAACTAAACCTATTTCATCATATCCTCTAATATCTACCATCCATTCCCTTTCTCATCTTCTCATCAAGCTTTGCCTAGAACTCAAGCCAAAAATCCAAATGATTTTCATCTCAACCATCCATCCATCCCCTCTCAATTCACCAACAACCTTACCGAACTTTCAAACACATAAAATTACCAAAGTACGCTCTATTCACAGAATAATTTCCCAACTCTCAGAAAACACTAAACATACCACAACTCCTTCGGAAAACACTTCTAAGCTACATCCACCTCCTGCAATCTACTCTTCAATCATAACTCAACAATTGTTCCTAACATCGTTTTAGGTAAAATTGATTATTCTCACTAATAATTTTCAAATAGTATAAGTTGTAAATCTATATCCTTTGTTCATACTTAGAATTAGAGTATTCATGAACTACTGATTTGTATCTACTTTTCTTATATACAATTGAAATTCTGGTGATATTGAAGTGAAATGCAACTATTAGTTACTTCATCTTCAGGAAATTATATTGCTTCTTTTCAATTTGTGAGACATAAGACATTATGATAGATTTATGCTGTTAAATGTAAACCCAACAACCGAAAAAGCTTTAATTAATTTTGAATATGCCTATAACAGTCTTATTAACATAAATTAAATTCTCAATTTGTCATAATGAATAAGGAAAATTGCTAAGCTTATTATAATTATTTTTATTTCTATATCTTCAAAATAACTTGAGATAACCAAGGTTAGTGTTTGATTGTAGATGAAGTGTGTAGTTATGAAAATTTATTTTAAGTAAATTTTTGGTGTATAAACTATTTATTTAATATTATTAAATCTTTAACTTAATCAATAATCACTAAAATAAATACTGTCATAGGGACACAAGTGTACGTGCCTATCGTGTAATAATAGTGTATGTAAAGTAGAGTGTTGGTCCATAGGGAAGAAAGTGAATACTAGTAATAGCCCTGATTTTGAAAAATAGCCAAACTGTTCGAATGATGTGTGTGTGAACAAAAGAGAATAAAGAGAAGAAATACAATGATAAAGCTTAAGAGAAATCTAGGAAGAAATGACGTCCTAGCATAGTATCCCTCTAGAGTTATAAAGTGCAGGACAAACGTTGCTTAACAACGCAATCCTATTTGAATCGAGAGGTTTCTAGAATTATACTAAACCCCGATTTCTCAGTAGAAAAGTAATTGAGTAGTTGCAGAGCTGATACAGACATCCACACAATCTCATTAACACTTTATGAAACCACACTGTGATCGACAATCTCCTAACTAGATAATTCTCCTTGAAGAGGGAGATTACGGCTAATCCAAATACCAAATAGATATGCGATTACTTCTAAAATATACTCCACATGATTACAACAGGCACAGAGATTATCACTAACACACTCAGAAGGATTGAGGGAGACAGAGTCTCTGAAGTACCCTAACCAGAGGTTTTCTCATAATCCCCTCGAATTGCAGTATGTCTATGCTAGGTGAGAATTTCTTCTCGTCACAAAGCACATTAGAGGTATGAAAACTAGGGGGCTCTCACCACAATAGCAATCATTCAATAAAAACATGCAATTAGATTCAAATAAAGATGATTGTAATTAATAAAACAACTAAAGCATCAAAGATCCAACAACCAATGTCAATGAAATAAAACCTAGAGTTCAACTATAACCAAACATTTGCAAATTAGCCCTCCATTAAAGGAGGCCAAGCATTCAAGATACAAACAATAGGAGGATACATGAAAAACATGAAAACCCCCTTCTCAATCGTGCTGACAGAGGATCACCGGAGAAGCACTAGGAAAGCTTCCATGCACGCCGCCAAGGTGAGCTTGACGTCTATGACCTCCAATCCCCTTGAATGTGGATCCAAATCTCCCTTCAAATAGCTCCTTGAGTGATCGAGATTCATCTCCTTTCTTTCCTAACTTTGCTTCCAAGAATCACCCAAAAGAAAATTAAAGAATGACCTAAAAACCCTCATTAGTTCTATTCATACCCGACTGCTTACGGGCTGCTTGCAGGTATAAGGACATGGTTGTAAGGGAGCTGGAATAGATGATCACGAGCCTTACAAGAATATTTAAGGCCATAAATCAAGTCTGTAGGGTCTTCAATTTGTGTTATAGTCCAGCTTACAGCCATAAGTGCTGGACCATAAGATCTTTTGTGTTGCTTCTTGCGACTGTCCTTACGGGCATTTGTTGTGGTCGTAAACTCCTGTATATGGTTCTTACAAGCATCCTTACAAGCATAAGCCATAGGCCCGTAAGGTTCTCTGATTTGGCTCTGAATGCCCCTTACGTGCATAAGTATGCTCACAAGGTTCTCTAGAATCTACTTATGGTCTTAAGGTTGACTATAATCCGCCCGTAAGCCACCCAGTTTGCCTTGTCCTTAATCAAATGATGGCAAGAGAGCTCCAATTCCTTCATTTAAGGTCTGGAATACTTCTTTTCACTCTCTCTCTCTATTCTTGAAGTGCTGCCCTAAGCCTAAGAATATAAAACACACTAGATTTAACATCAAATTTCATAATATAGTTATAATACATGCCGAATGAGTGTACAAAGTGATATAAATTACATGAATGTTGTACACTTATCAAATTTCCCCACACTTAATCTTTTGCTTATTCTGAATAAAAAAAAAACATTACAAACTAAGTGGAGAAACTGCAAGACCTTGAGTGCTTAAGAATTGGGGAGTTTCCCAAGTTGTTCGGGTTTCAACATTACTAGAATACTTAAAACTTCAAGTTCCAAAAATAATGAACACTCTATTCAAGATTATCATTGTGTGTGTTATAACTCTCTACTTCACTTCTTTTGATCTAGAGGACTTCAAAAAGTAAAAATTGACAAATAAATTCTTATTTGCAAGGTGATAGTATCACACAACTCCTAAGGTAGCCTTTTCCCCAAGCACTAGTTAAGTGGCTTTCAGGCTTAAGAGAAGTAGCTCTTGCCACATCTTTTACTAGAATATGGTAGCTTTTACTCACCTAAAGAGATAGCACTTTCTCTCATTAGGTCATACATAGTATCGGACTTATCGAGAGTAGCTTCACACTTCAAAAGGGGTAACTCTTTCCGTTTCTCCACTTTTCTTCTATTTTTTTTTCAAAACAAATTCATTTCAATTTGGAAAAATTTTCTTTTCTCTATTCAACTACATGAAGTAAAATGAACAAAACTAAATAATGCCTAACAATGGTCTAAGTTGTTACAATAGAGAAGTTGAGTGCTCTAATTAAGTGAATAGCGAAGAATAGAGTGTATACTAAAAACATAGAACTCAAAATAGAACAAACTTGCATGTCAACCCTAGTACTAAGAAACACCAACTATATTACAAATACACCATCATAAGTCATACTTGGCATGTGAAAGAATTAACAATGAACCTTAAATTCCTCCCCCATACTTAATTCATACATTGTACTCAATGTGTGTAAATAGAATCATGCAAGACAATGTAAATAGGAATATAAGTGGACTATGATTACTTCCCCAGTTCAAATTGAAGAGTTCATTGATGCTTGGAACTGACCTAATGTGTCTGTTGAAGTTCCCTAGCAGTTGGGGGTCACTCAAGTTTAGGAAATGACCGAGTAAGCTAGAGTCCCCTTTGTAATTGAGGATGTTGGGTGTTGCATATAAGTCATACGAAGTACATGGAAGACATTAAAGCTCAACAAAATAAATAATAAAAAATGAAAATAAAATCCAATAAAAGTCTCAAAATAGATTCAAAATAGGCAGGGCAAACCCTTACTAAAATACTGAAAACAAAGTCCAAAAATGAAAGATAAAATAAAATAAAAGAACTAGTGCTCAGCGGCGTCCGAGGGTGCAGAATCTATCGAAGGGTGATATGGTGTTGTGGGTAGTGTCGAGACTAGTGTGTACGATGACACAGAAGATGGGGCAACCAGACGGCTCAGCAACTCTAATGCATGGCTAAGGCCAGTAACAAATTGGGCCTATGCTACTTTCTCTTGCTGGCCCTCCTGGATCTGTCTAATCTTAGCCAACAATTGTTGGATCTTAGACCGATGCCGGGCAGAGCAATGCGTACTCGTTGGTTGTCAGTAACTGAAGGAGGTGGTGAGGCATTGTTGGTCTCTTCCTCTGATGCCTCGTTTGAATCATCTCCTAAAACTGGAGGTAGTCTACTGGTATTAGGTGTTAGCACATACTGTGGCCCTCATCGGGTAACCATCATTATGGACTTGAGAGTATCCATTCCGAGGGATGTCATGCTACCTATGATGACCTACTCTCCCAATTGGTTCATAAGTCCCATTCCCCGATTGAGACGCGTAATGTATGGCCCTGCAAAGATAGAACTCAGTGTAAAAATGTTGCTATGATAAACCCAAGATGGAGAGCCCGTCACTCTGCCATGCTATACAAATAAAAAGCTCTTGTTTCCCCCACGACCCTAGGTATTGTCTGCTCTGCAAGTAAATGATTGTGCCATAACTGCGTGTAGATATCGCAAAGCAGGGTCGATGATGCACGAAGCTTTTGTCAAACCTAATTCATAGTTTCTATCTGAGCACAAATGTCTCCACACACTAGCTGTCATCTTCCCTCGAGGGTAGTCAACAAGTAGCTAGTCATAACCACGAGTCATGGTGAATGCATTGTCCTAAAGCCCCATTAACAAAGCAAATTCAGTGTAACTAATGGCGCGTTGGACTCCAAATAGATGAAACTCGATGGAACCTGCCCTATCAAAATTAGTCAGACATCGGTCCATCTCAATAGTAACTAACACCTCGAGTGTGACCCCATGATACGTATCCTCTATAATATTAAATAGCTGACTCCACCCCCCTGTACTTAAAACCCCTCTAACTTCTTTAAACATGTATACCGCTCTTGGAAACATGGGATAGACAAAGTGGTCTTGGATGGTATAGGAGGTAATGAGGTTGTGGGCCTCATGTATGATCTTTCCCCCCAAGCCTTCTTAGACGATCCTGCAGGTACTCATTGAGAATTCGAGCCTTCATGATTGCTCATCTTCAATAGCCTAATAGTTGTTCATTTAGACTTAGTCATCTGCACAAGATAAACAAGCGGTTTAGTTCAAAAATTATGCAATTTGTCTAAATCAGAGGGATTTATAGCCTGCTTATGGGAAGGCTTATGGTCGTAATTCTCGTGAAACTTCACCTTTACGGGACACTTACGGCCGTAAGCCCTAAGCTCAGGCTGTAAGTACCCCCTTTTGTTCCAAAGATATAGAAGCTTACAAATAATGTAGACGAACTCACAAAGATAGCACACAGACCATCATGGAACATATATACAATAAGAAAAATAAAGGAGTTTCAAGAATAAGCATAAGAACCAAACCACCTTTTCTCCATAAGTCGGAGGGCAAAACCAACTTGAAGAAGGTCAAGAGGACCCCGCTCAGAGTTTTTTGGTATCAAGAATGGAGCCACCAGTAAAATAAGGGAGGCAAGAAGAAACCACCAGAGGTGAGGAGTAGCGAAAAGTAGTGAGAAAAACTTAAAAGGAAATGACTCAACACTTGTGGTGGCTCTTAAACCCTAACAATTTACGGCTGGTTACTGGGGTAAACCAGGCCCATAAGATTCTTTGTCTTTCTCTTATGGTATGCTTTACTGGCGTAAGGTACTCATAAGAAATCAAGAGTTTGATGTATACTCTAAAGTGCTCTGGATGACTCTTACGGCCTCACTTATAGGCGTAAGCTGCCTATAAGGAACCTATAAACTGTGCTCACCAGAACTTACGGGTCATAAGGGCACTCGTAATACTCTCTGGAATCCCCTTGTGGGGTTGCTTACGGGGGTAAGATGCCCGTAAAGCTCTATGTTTGAGGCTTACGACCCTACTTACGGGCATAAGTCACCTGTAAGAGTCCTGAAAAATTGAGCAGAGTTCCCCCCCTATTTTCTGGGGTTAAGCTCAAATATAAATATGACCTAGGAAGCATAAAATGAGTGTCTAAGAAAGCAAAAAACCAACCAACACATGAAAAATCCAAGACACGCCAAGCAATTTTTTTCAAACTCAAACAAAACTACAAAACTAGCACCAAGGGCTTAAGCTCAAAAAAATACAAAAAAATTGGCTTGGGTTGCCTCCCAAGAAGACCTTGTTTAACATTATGAGCTTGACATACTTGAAATGCATGTGTCAAGGAGGTTTTTCATGAAAAATTTCTTCACTCAGATAGAAAGCGTCACCAAAGTAATGCTTTAGCCTCTGACCATTTACCTTAAAAGTGCCATGTTTTGGATGTGTTATATCAATTGCTCCATGGGGGAACACTTGAGTGATGCAATTAGGTCCCGACCACCATGATTTAAGTTTCATTGGAAAAAGTTTTAAATGAGAATTAAAAAGTAACACATGATCCCCCTCATGAAACTCGCATCCGGGCTTAATCAACTTGTCATGATAAATTTTTGTGCATTCTTTATAAGTATGAGAGTTCTCATATGACATTTTGCCCCACTCATCTAGCTCATTTAATTGAAGTTTTCTTTTCTCCCTGTGGCAACCAAATCAAAATTTAGGAACCTAGTGGCCCAATAGGCTTGATGCTCTAGCTTAACTGGTAAATGACATGTTTTCCCATAAACTAAGTGATAAGGTGAGGTTCCCAACGGTGTCTTGTAGGTCATTCTGTAAGCCTAAAGGAAGTTATCTAACTTTTCGTACCAATCCTTCCTACCAAGGGTTACCATTTTCTCTAAGATTCACTTCAATTCACGATTAGAGACCTCCACTTGGCCACTAGTTTAAGGATGATAAGGAGTAGCTATTCTATGGGTAACACTGTACTTTTTGAGAACCTCTCTAATTCCGTATTACAAAAATGTGTGCCTCGATTGCTAATAATTGCCCTTGGTTCTATAAACAGGGAGAATAACCTTTTTAGAAACTAGCACCCAACCCTAGCATCGTTAGTGGGCAAGGCTTGAGCTTTAACCCATCTCAAAACATGGTCCACCGCTACCAAAATGTATTTATTGGCATAAGAACTAGGAAAAGGGCTCATGAAGTCAATGCCCCAATCATCAAAAATCTCACAATTAATAATTGGATTCTGAGGCATTTCAAAGCTGTGGGAAATGTTACCTACTCATTGGCAATTTTCATAATATTGAATATACCTTTGTGCATCACAAAAAATGGATGGCCAAAAGAAACCTAATTCGAGTATTTTCATAGTGGTTTTGTTTGTGCTATAGTGTCCTCCTACGGGCCCCAAATAACATTGCCTAATGATTTCCCATCCTTCCTTGTGTGGTACACACTGTCAGATAATCTGATTTGCACACACTTGAAACAAGTACGGACCGTCCCATATATAATGCTTCATATCCGCAAAGAATTTTTTTTTAAGATGTGAGGTTATATCATTGGGAAGGACCCAGGCTACAAGGTAATTTGCAAAGTCCGCAAACCATGGTGTATCAACCTTACCTAGTGCATTGATAAGATAAAGATGCCCTTCAAGAAAAGAGGCATTGATTTCTAGTCCTTCTCGTGATTCCTCCCTTAGGTGCTCAAGCCTTGACAAGTGATCAGCTACTAAATTCTCTATGCATGGCTTTTCCTTGATCTCTACATCGAATTCTTGCAAAAGAAAAACCCAATGAATCAATTGTGGCTTGGCATCAGTTTTGCTAAACAAATAACGAAGTGCAGAATGATTTGTGAAAACTATGACTTTGGACAAAATCAGATAAGGACAAAATTTTTCAAATGCAAACATGATAGCTATTAACTCATTCTCGGTAGTAGTATAATTTTCTTGTGCATCATTCAAAGTTTTACTAACGTAGTTATAGGTTGAAAGTGCTTGTCCCTTCTTTGTTCCAAAACAGCCCTGCCTACATGATCACTAGCATTACACATAATTTCAAAGGGAAGGTTCCAATCGGAAGCTATAACAATTGGTGCATTCACTAGTTACTCCTTGAGTGTCTCAAATACCGACAAGAATTCCATGGAAAATTCAAAGGGCATATCCTTCTCGAGGAGCTTAGTGAGGGGTCGGGTTATCTTTGAAAAGTCCTTAATGAAACGTTGGTAAAAACCTACTTGCCCAAGGAAACTCTCTATGAACTTGACCAAGGAAGGGGGTACAAGCTTCTCGATAGTCTCAATCTTCTCTCTATCAACTTCTATCCCATGTTGAGATATCTTGTGCCCTAAAACTATCCCTTCATGAACCATAAAATAGCATTTCTCAAATAGTGTTCAAAAGAATCCCCAAAAATAGAAAAATCATCCATAAATACTTCCATGATATCTTTGATAAGATTGTCGAATATGGTAGTCATGCATCGCTGGAAAATGGACGGGGCATTGTACAAACCAAAGGCATCCGTCTATATGCAAATGTGCCGAAAGGACATGTAAAGGTTGTCTTCTCTTGATCCATTGGGTCAATGGGAATTTGAAAGTATCCTGATAACCCATCCTAGAAGCAATAAAACATATGCACAGATAATCGTTCCAACATCTGATCAATAAATGGAAGAGGAAAATGATCCTTTCTCGTGGCATCATTCAACCGCTTATAATCAATGCAAACTCTCCATCCTATAACAGTGCGCTTAGGGATCAGTTCATTTCTCTCATTGGTGACAACTATCATTCCTCCCTTCTTGGGTACAACCTGGACAGGGCTAACCCATGCACTATCAAAAATCAGATAAATTGCCCCGACATCCAGTAGCTTGATCATCTCGGCTTTCACAACCTTCTTCATATTTGAATTCAATCCCCTTTGAGGTTGTACAACAAGTTTGAAATTCTCTTCCATTAGGATTTTATACCAGGTGCAAAACAAAGGATTTATGCCCTTGATATCGGCAATCTTCTATATGATCGCTAGTCTCTTTTTTTTTATCACGTGATAAGTAGGACGAGATGATAACTGGAAGTTTAGAATTCTCAGCCAAGAAGGCGTACTCTAAATGCTCCGGTAGCTTCTTCAATTAGAGTTCTGGGGCTCTTCAATTGAGGTTTTAAATTTCTCGTTCTGAACACCAAGTTCCTCCTCGATGTCTGGCTCTCCTTGCATTGTATCCTGCCCTAAATAACTTACAAAGTGATCCAACGCTTCTTCTAGAGTTTGTTGCCCTAAATTTTGAAACAACTTTGATTAAAACTGAAAAAACTAGTCAAATAATTATGCCATTATGTTTTCCTCATTACTTTTTGTATAATGATCATCCTCCTTCCAGTGATTTTGTTTCACAAAATTGTCCATCCTTGCATTTATAACTGCCAACTGGTTAATCTATACACGAATCATTCTTAAAAGGATAACCTGAAAATGATTGGCAAACAAAAAGGAATGAGTATGTATTACTAAAATAAAGGAGTAACAATGAAATTAATAGAAAAGAAATAGTTAAAATGACAGAAATTCAAGTGTTCCTAATATCACTACTTTTCCCTAGCAACGGTGCCAAAAACTTGATAGGGACGCAAGTGTACGTGCCGATCCCGTAATAATAGTATGCGTAAAGCAGAGTGTCAGTCCACAGGGAAAAAAGTGAATACTAGTAATAGCCCTAATTCCGAAAAATGGCTTAAGTGTTTGAATGATGTGTGCGTGAACAAAAGAGAACAAAGTCAAGAAATATAGAGATAAAGCTGAAGAGAAATCAAGGGAAGAAACGATGTCCGAGCATAGTATCCCTCTAGGGTTATAAAGTGCAGGACAAAGGTGGTTTAAGCATGTAATCCTATTTAAACCGAGAGGCTTCCAGAATTATACTAAACCCTGATTTCTCAGGCGAAGAGTAATTGAATAGATGCAAAGCTGATACAGACATCCACACAATTGCATTAACTCTTTATGAAACCTCATTGTGAACTAATGACAATCTCTCAAGTAGACATTCTCCCTCAAAGAGAGAGATTACCCCTAATCCGAATATAGAGTAGAAATGCGATTTCTCCTAAAATCTACTCCACATGATTGCAAGGAGTGTGGAGATTATCATTAACATACTCGAAAGGATTGAGGGAGACAGAGTCTCCAAAGTACCCTAACCAGAGACTTACTCACAATCTCCCCTGAATTATGCATGTTTATACTAGGTGGAATTTTTTTCTCATCACAAAGCATATCAGATGTATGAAAACTAGGGGGCTCTCACCACAATAGCAATCATTTGATAAAAACACACAATTAGATTCAAATAGAGACGATAACAATTAATAAAACAACTAAAGCATCAAAGATCCAATAACGAATGTCAAAGAAATAAACCTAGGAGTTCAACTATACCTAAACATCTACAAATTAGCCCTCCATTAAAAGAGAGCAAGCATTCAAGATACAAATAATAGGAGGAGACATGAAAAACATGAAAACCCCTTTCTCAATCTTGCCAATGGAGGATCACCAGAGAAGCCCTAGGAAAGCTTCCACGTACCCCACCAAGGTGAGCTTGACGGCTAAGACCTCCAATCCCCTTGAATGTAGATCCAATTCTCCCTTCAAATAACCCCTTGAGTGATGGAGATTCGTCTCTTTCTTCCCTAACTTCGCCTCCAAGAATCACCCAAAAGAAATGTAAAGAATGCCCTAAATATCCTCATCAGTTCTATTTATACCCAACTGCTTACTAGCTGCTTAAGAGCATTAGGACATGGCCGTAAAGGAGCTAGAAAAGATGGTTGCGAGCCTTATGTAAATACTTACGGCTGTAAGTCTCATCCATGATCTTTGGTTTGTGTTAAGGTCGAGCTTACTGCCGTAAGCGTTGGACCATAAGGTCTGCTGTGGTTGTAAACTCCTCTGGATGGTTCATATTGGCATCTTTACGAGAGTAAGCCGTGCCCGTAAGGTTCTCTGATTTGGCTCTGAATCCCCTTTACGAGCATAAACATGCCCGCAAGGTTCTCTGGAATCTATTTATGGCCGTAAAGTTGGCTGTAAGCCGCCCGTAAGCTACTCAGTTTGCTTTGTCCTTATTCAAATGATGCCGAGAGGGCTCCAACTCCTTCATTTAAGGTCTGGAATGCTTCTTTTGGCTCTCTCTCTCTCTCTTCTTTAAATGCTGCCCTAAGCCTGAGAATGTAAAACACACTAGAATTAACATCGAATTTCACAATATTGTTTTAATATATACCGAATGAGTGTACAAACTGATATAAAATATATGAATGTTGTACACTAATCATGCTGTTAAGCTGAAATTATATTTCCCTAATAACAACGCATATTTACTTAATGTTAATACCTTTTAATTTAATTATAAAATACACATTCATCTAAATAATTAAGTTTTATATAATAATTTTGATGGGATAATTTTATGGTGTTTGTTGGATGATAGTGGGCTTACTCCTCCAACCAAACATATAAAAAAATAAATTTAAGAAAAACTAAATAAATAAAAGTTTGGTATCCCTGATTACGTGTAATTTATTAAGAAATTAAGTGGATTTGTTAAACCTATAAGTATAAATCTGATTGGTTTTGTTAAACAAGATTCCACCAAACACAATAATGTTTGTCATCTTCTAGAAAAAGCTATACGGACACTTAAATCGATGTAAATGTTGGTTATCTTTCTTTTGCTTCGTTTTTCAATGATTATTTATCAATATCAAATGATCTGGGTTTTCATGATTATCATGGTGGGTCGCCAATGAAAATATACTAGGTAATGATAGATTTATGGGTTATTTGGTAAATCTATACTTATCAATTGTATCCAAAGAAACCAACATTTCCGTAATGAGGTGCCAAATCCTCTCAATATAATTTCTGTAAATTTTTAAGGTATACATGACCGACTTTCATTGTTCCCGAGATAAGTGTGTGACTATTGTTAAAAATAAATAAATAAATAAATAAATAGGTAAATAAATTGCATACAGAAAAAATAATGAACGCAAGTAAAAAAAAAATGGTAACAATCAATTACAATGTTTTTTAAGGTGTGAAAATGGTAAGTAAAACATTTTTTTTCCTAATAACACTTTAAAAAACAAGCGAATCCTAAGGAACGGTAAAGCTTTTTGTCCCAGCACAAAATTTCGCTACAGGCTTCAATCGCTGGCCACCTTTGTCATTCGGTTACTGGCTTCCTAGACTTTCAAACACTGGACAAACATCAAGCCCTGTGCATGGTCTTACGACTTTGATAAGACCACTGTTTTTGGTAAATATCCACTACATTAAATACATTATCACCTCACAATAATATTGTAATATTCAAAGAGACTTTGTTGCCCCATGATGCCACAGATACTATTCTGATGGGTTAATCTATATCCAAAACTACACTAATGCACTTCGCATAAGATTTTGGAAGGAATGATGATTCATCATGCGGTAACCAATGAGGTTGAATTTGCAGTGAATTAATCAAAGTCAAAGGCATTATTATCCTTCTGTGCATCTGACATCCTTCTAAGAAAAATATGCATCCGGAAATTACAAACAGAGAAAATACCGCACAACGTATATATCATTAAAAAATAAAAAATTTATTTAATTTACATGCATGTTGATTTATGACGCTGCATCAACCACAAGTGTTTCTAATTATAAACAACGAACGAATGGAATTAAATTGGCTTCTGTGACTGCATGTCTGTATATGTTAGCAGCATCTGTGAGCGTATGCAAAAATATGTGCAAGCAAAACTGCAATGCAAGTGGTCAGCAAATTGAAATGCAGAGTTTGCGGTGAGCTATTCTGACTAGGTTGTGCAGTGTTCACATACTCATTCTTGCCCGACGTTGTACTAACGTTAACCGACAAAGAACCTGCACACACACGCATTGAGTTCAGCATGTCAAAAATATAAGATGGAGTAAAATGAAGGTTCTTAGTGCTGCTACTTACAGTCATAGTTTTTCCAGCCTATGCGCTGATTAGCTATATCGTAAACAAAAATCTTGTCCTTCAGAACGAGGTCTGCAAAGAAGACAGATGCATTAGCAAATTCTCAACATCATTGAAATATCTGCCTCACATAAATAACATAATCTTATTAACCTCTTGCATAGCACGGCACATCTGATTTCATATACATTTTACAATTTGCAATGCAACATTTTATCTTAATTTGCTTTTTCTGACGGTTTTGACAATAATATCCAAATATTGGTTGTAATTCTTTTAACACAATTTAGTAGCAACAAATTAGCGTTAAGATAAGTCAAATAGATTAGACATCCTCTATGATGAAAACGAAACTTGTACAGAAAAAAAGTCTACATCTTAATATGAGCTATAAATTTTATCAAGGTGACCAATTTTGTTTTTAATTTGAATTATCGCTAGTATATATTATGTCATCTGTTAACATGAAAGCAGCTTCCAATAGCAATGAGATGGAGTTCAGCTCAGCTATAACCATCAAATCTCATGTATCAACGCATCAATGAGGAGACTTGGACAAACTGCTGCTATTTTGCCTATTGGAAACAATGGCTCACTCTGCATGCATCTTAAGGCATGGGCAAGTTGCAAATAACTGATCTTTATGTATTACGAAAACACATCATAGAAAATCTTATAGGATTGCTCCATAGAGTGCCATGTCTAAATGTAGAGATATGGACAGATATTTGAGTACATATGTGCACTGCTATATAGGATTTAGTTCAAACCTTTGAAAACAGAGAAAGGGGATGGAGAACATATGTTTATGCATGCCTTCATATACACATGCGCACATAAATAACTACAAAAGTCAACCATTCCATTTAGTATTTCACATATTCATTTGGTTCCCACAAAAAAATTTACAGGTTCCTCTTACATTAGTTCGAAGAATGAAATATGAAGATTTCCAAATCGAAGGAATTTTGTAAATATATGCGTTGACAACTATACCTTTCCAAGAAAGACAGACAAATAAAAAGTTGCACAAGAGATTCAACTATTGAAAGATAAGCTATGCGCTCAAAATAACAAAGGAAAGTACTTCCTGTCTAATATCTCTGCTAGTTCCTCCAAGTAAGATACGTTTTGTTGTAACTATTAGTTGTTAAATGTTGAAGCGCTATAATGTAAATCATCTAGGGATACTTTTTCCTTATAACCTATTAGGTGTTTCCACTAGTACAGTATAGAAGGATGGCAGAGCTAATCCTATGCTCCTAGTTCATTTTGTGAAATGCAGTGGCTTCTGTTGCAATTATACAACCATTTTTTTTAAGTTTCTAAATCTAGCAATAGATAGAAGGAAAAAAAACAAAGAGGATTAGTATTACCAATATAACAACAAATGACATACTTAGCTTTCTATAATAAAATAGAGCAAACACCTAAAAGTGATAAGGCATAAATATTCCCTATCACTTAACAGAAAAAAAAAATCAAGCTACAGCAAGCAAGACTAGCTTGAACTTTATCTGGAGTAAGTTTTGATCCAGTACATGCTTGAGCAAAACCACACAAGCTCAGCTAGTTCAAGCACAAATCAATCTCAATCCAAAGACCATATAAGCAAAGCCCAAGCTAGCATGGCTCAGCTTGGACCCTTTAAACATGGGTTTCAAGAGAATTCAAAATGGTTTCAGCAGTAACTGAAGTATTAACTATTAACACTGAACAGTAGACACTATCTATATAATACATATAAACTCCAAAACTCAGAGCATAATCAAGCAAAACTCAAATGACACAACCATCGGCCTTTGCACACTTAAGATTGAGCTAACCTTGAGTTTAAATTAATCAAAACTCAAGAGCAGCCAGCAAGTCAACTTGTCTATTGCCACAACTAGCTTCGACTAGAGTAGTTAGTTGAAACATGTGAAGTATCTTATATGTTTCATTATCAACGAAACACAATATTTCATGAATGTGGAAGAGGCCGGGAGACAACAACAATCAATATGAAACTACACAATACTGTCAATTTTTTTAGTGAATCTTGTTATTACTATAATGCACAAATAATTTGCTACAAATTTAAAGGAATATATTTTACTTAATACTTTTATGTTTCATTGTTAATTTTAAATTGCACACATTTTTAATCAATTAATAATTATTTTATATCAAATTAATTAAAACTTGGTTAAACATAACTATGAATATCTGATTTAGAAGAAATTACTATATTTTAATAAATAATATAAGATGAAATAAGAAATAAGTCTAAACAAAATAAATTAATTTGAGTTACTAGAAAATCATTTGGATTATGTTTGGCTGTAGTTAGAATAAGTTGGAATAATTTGAATTTACAATGTCAGGAAAAGTTACACCCCAACTTAATCCCAAGTTACTATAAGCTTTAACTTAATTAATATTAATTAAACAAAATGCCTTTTGGGTTCAAGCTCAATAAAAGTTATTTAAATACATGTTAGTGATTATATTAGTAAATTATTTAAAAAAAATTTAATACGGTTACTCCAACTAATTGTGATTTCATTGTACAACTCGGAATAACCCACATTATCCAAAATATTACACACGACCAAATATAACCTTGGGGTATAATTCAAGTTATAGCAAGTGAGATGAATATCATTAATGTGAGTTACATGAGTTCTTCCTCTCAGATCCAACTAAACTATAAAATACAAGGAGTTACAATAACTATAATTAACTGCAAAACAAGTTAAGTGCCACCAAACAAGGTTATTATTTGAGTTAAAATGGTATCAACTACGAAGTACTTGGTAAGGAGAAAGGTACAGCAGTCAAACATGAGTTTTCGAAGGGATATAATGTCTAAAACATGAAGTACAAATAATGATGCGCCACGATGGTAGGTTATGATAAAGCATATTTTATCATAAATAGAACTAAAAGAATAAAGGTTTTAAACTACAGAGAAAAATATTTTTAATTTAAATACATTAGAGCACTGCATTTGCTATTAATTTGGTAGCAGTTTATAATTGCAGAAAGTATCAAAAAGGAATTTGTTTCACAAACCTCCTAAAATTGTTATGCCCTGACCAGTATTCTTTTGCCAGCCAATGCACCATATGACGGCATTATTCTACAGGTAGGGAACAAAACATTCAATTAGAAGTCTATGGCAGAAAAATGAGATGCAAGCAAATAAATGAACACATCAAAATAACCATAAGGACTGATCAGAAATTGTCAGAAAAGGCTCAGTGAACAGCTCTTGTATCTTGCTGCATGATATATAAATGAATGATAATAAGCAATAATATGGTTATAAGATTTGCATGATTAAGAATATTTATATTTAATTTGAAATATAACATATTCTGTAGTGCACAAAATACAGATTATAAATAATTTGGCTAGACATGGGATTTCAAACACTGATATGAAGCATCATGGCTTTGAAGCAGTTAGAACTTACAATTTGATTCTGTTGAAGAAGGTAGTCCTGAGGCTTCAGAATCATGGATGCCCCACCATCAAAATATAGTGTTACGGTAGGAAATGTATCTTCAGGGCTGTTATTTACTAACTCATGTCAGAAAGCCAAAATATCAAATAATTACTTCAAAGGCAGCATAGTTTAGTAAATAATGTCTTAAAGCAAATTTTGTTTGCACAGGAGTTCAGAAGTAGAACCTGCCAGCAGTAACATAGCACTGATTTCCTTTAACAACCATAGAATTTACTGATGAGGAAATAGCATTATTTATCTGCAAACAGAAAATGTTAAGAAACTGATAGGAATCAAAGAAAACAATTGAAAATTTATTGATAATTATAACAAAGAACGCCCAAGCTCAGTCTATAATTCGAAAGGCAGGCCAACCTCTCGAATTCCTACCTAATCCTAAGAACAAAAAAGTGCAAAACATGGCATGACCTCCATCGGACTCCTTAACCTCCTATTTATACTTAACCCTAAAAAACTAAATTACTAATATACCCCTAACTGACTTTTTTAATTCCTGATTGACTCTTTCCCTTTTTTTTAAAAAATTTTTAATTTGCATCTGGTACAAATCTTTATGAGGCGGTCCTAACAGAAACACAATCAGAAAATCAAGATATGAAAGATTGGATTGAAGGATTTGTAGTGGATGAAAGTAAAACAAGGAAAACATATTTAGAAGCTAGGTCAATTGTGGTTTGAAATGATGGCAATATACCAGCCTAGTTAAAAAGGTTCAAGTAGATACACCTGTAAAACAAGAGAGGTCCACAATCAAATGTAAAGCAAATGATTGTAAAGTAATGAAAGCTTACAAAGAAAAAAAAAACTAAGATGGATAAGCTCTTTCCCATTCAAAACAAGTATTACGGCAATTTTCAAACCCACAATTTGTTATGAATCAACAAATGGTTTCTGCATAATATCTCAAGCTACTGAATCTGAATGCAGCACTTCAGTAGCCACCAAATTTTGGGGGTATTCAGAGACCAATTTATCACTTATTTTAAAGGGGAAAACAGTTCTTCCAGAACATAAAAAAAAAAAAAAGGGTACATTGACAAGTAAGACATATAAACTAGAACAATTTATGAGCTTTTACTTACTGCATTAACAAAAGGGTCATAAGCTTGATCTGCCAGGTAGGTTAACGTGGTTCCAGAATCAATAATGGTTCCTTGCTTAGTTGTTGTTAGATATACCGATGAATCAATAGGCACTGTTTTCCCATTGACTGCAATACTTGTGAGATTTACGTTGTAGTGTGGCCTAAAATTTAAAGCAAATAAATCACTCAAGGCAAAACGATATATGTTTGAAGTAAATTCGAGCTCACATCCAGGGGAAAAATTTAAGCATAATAATTTGCAATATAGGGGGAAAACACGGCAAAATGTAATTATCTCCAGAGTAATCAGATATTCACCATACTGAGTTTAAAAGGAACAAGAAGTTATTTCACATTTTGCCCTTTCACAGAGCTTTCTAAATAATAATGCCTACGACTACAAGTAATTGATAGTTAAGATCAGATTTTGACATTAACAAACATATAGTCACTATTTGGGTTGTGTAAATAGTCACTGCAAGAATCCAAAATTATGATATAACTCACTTAATCAATCTACTGTCAAAAATACTTATCGTAAGAAATAGAATAAATGGTCCATGACAATAACATAGCTACTGTATAAGCAAGAATTTCTGAATTGTTTAATTCATAGTTAAAGTCCTGTCCAAAGTGTAGTCATTTTCATTTTCATAAAAATCATGTATAATGCTGTATAACTTAGGATTTGAGCGCAACTTCTTTATAGATACATGTTCCTGCCATCAGTATAGAAGTGAAAGATCTTTAAAAATATGTGATTTCTGATCTATGACTATAATAAAACTAATTTTTCAGAAAAATCATGGACTTTCCAACATGAAAAATCATTAACGAGAATGAGTGACACACTACCATGGATTGCAATATGTTGGTGAATGATATCAATTAGTAACTTTTTAACACTTTTACTGTAAGTAGCAAGAATGAAAGAGAGAAAAGAAAACATCAAAATGAAAAAAGGCGAATCTGATCTCCATAGTCACTATACAGAACTACATAATCGAGGAAACGACAAGTGGAAGTCAAACTGTAGTAAATCATTCATTTTTGTCATAAATAAGGATGATGGGGTTAAAGGCAACCTACTCTAGATGAGACATAAAGATGGAGACACGACAAGAAGAGACAAAAAGATGGAGATACGACAGAATTCGTCGTGATATAAGGCAGTTCTCTGATGGAAATTGCATCTTTTCAGTGCCAGGAACCCATTGTTTGATTATTAATAGAATCAGTGGCAAGTTTTGGTAATTGACAATAGGGCTGTGCACGGTCCAAAACCGGACCGGACCGGTCAAGAACCGGACCGGACCGGACCAAATAACAGGGAAACCTGGACCGGTTCAAACCGTTTTGGACTGATCTGGTCCAGTCCGGTTTAGACCGTTTTGGGCCGGTCCGGTTCGGTCCCGGTTTTTATGAATTAAAATTAAATTAATTAATATACATTACTTATCTATATATCCTCGCATTTGTCATGTTTGATCTCTTCACACGAGAGATCAAATCAATTTTTTAATAAACCCTAAAACGTGAAACCATATTTACATATTTATAAATAAACCGGTCCGGTCCGGTTTGGACCGCGATTCCGAAAACTGGAACCGGACCGGACCGGTCTGGAACCGGTTCCAAAACCGGACCAGACCGGTTAATGATAAAACCGGTTAGAACCTGACTGGCGGTTCAAAAAAAACCGGTCCGGTCCGGTTTACAATTTAAACGGTTTTTTTGAACAGCCCTAAATGACAAGACCTCCTGCATATAATGTGGTAAATGGTAAATAATATAAAGATTATGAACCTTCATACATCCACATTGTTAATGAATCTAAATTCTCCTAGTTTGAAATATTTTGCACTTTTTACTAAATAAGCAAGAATTTCAACTGTGTGATTTTAAGATGCGTCAAAGGTTAAAAGCCAAATTAAAAGAAAATTAACAGCTTTCTTGGAAAGAATACAATTCATATGAAACCAAATTCAAGTGAATTATTATTGAGGGAGAAGTAATATACATTACAACAAATAGTAAAATATAGAGTTCAACAAGGCCCATTAGCAATTTATGAAAAATGCAAAGAATAACTGCAGTCAGTAACAATTAAATCAACTGGGACTTACTGTGACGGAACCATCGGGGTATAGACAATACCCGGTTCTACAATCTCTCCAAGTACCAATATGCCCCCACCATTGTCTGACCCTCTCAAGCAATGAGAAAATACATTTGGAGCCACACCTTGAGAAGATAACTGTGAAATGACAGATAAGGCTTGCTGTCCAAACCCAAATATCCCATCGACTGCTCTATCTGACTTGGTCAGGTCTCCAGATTGTAAATTGCTACATCTGATTCAAATCCATCCCTAACCAAAGGTTAATTGTAATTGAAAACATGGTCCTCATTGACATTATGTACATTAGGTTGTTTGCAAATAATATAATTATATGAAATAAAATAAGATTAAAAGCTTGCATTTCAAAAGCAATATCACCATATGTCAAGTACATGCCAATGCATCTCTTTGGTAAAAGGTCTAGAATACATAGGATTTTTTTAAAATCGGAAATATTTGCAATTAATATTAAATTCAAACCACATATATTATGCACCCCATATTCAATCCAAAAATCTTAACTTATATGCTTAAATCCATATTTATCAAATTAACTAATGTGGGACTATTAGTTACTCTACTACACCCCTTTGATACATTGTAAACAAACTAAACAGACCGAGTTTTAATACCATCTTAGATGTAAACCAAACATACTATGTGAGCTCAATTTAATAAAAAAAACATAAGTTTCTAATATAAGAGATCCAAACTTATATATATTCATATCTATATTTATCAAATTAACCAATGCTGATTATTTTAGTTACTCCAATATTTACAAGCTTTAATTGTCTGTGATTTTCATTATTTTCTTTATTAAGCATAGGTCAAAACTATAACTCCAAATAAACAAACCTGGTAAGTTTCTCATACCACAGGTTCCATTTCTATGCAATACTACGTAAACATGTGGGCATATAGCTTTTTCTGGAATGATTCTCCAACTATATGTATATGTGCATGTCTAAGCGATAAATTTCAAATAAATCAGCAATGGCATGAAAATAACAGACCATAATAACTCTGCTCATTGAGATTTTCCTTAAAAATTTTACCCAAAAGTAATTGTTGCTGAAGAATTCGTAGTCTGCTCGCCTCCGGTAGCTTTGCTAAAATAGATTGTGTCAGAAACATAGTATCCCGATGTTCCACTACCATCACCATACTGAAAGGAGTAACCACAGAAAGTGCCCGAAGAACCAGTTTGGCAGGTTGCCTCTCCAGTGCTAATTGCAGAGGTGCACTTGTCATCTGTGCAAGTGATTGATGATGCAGTGGATGAATTCTTGGGGTCAAAGAATTCCAGTGGGATCTTCAAAAAAAATGCCAGAATTTTTTTTTTTTTAAAAAAAAGAACCTCCAGCAAAGTAATATATCTACATCTATATATATATATATAACAGTGTTTAGAACCAGTAATTACAGAATTACAGATTAAATCCAGAAACAGAAAACTCACATTGAGTCCACTTGTGGTAGGGCATCCATTACAAGAAGCACATGTCACCCACAAAATATCACTACCAGTATCAATTTGTACATAAAACTCCTTTGCAGGGCTCCCCAATTTCACTCGAGTAAAGTAGAGCCTAGAAATCAAAATAAGTTTTTTATATCACAACTAGTTTCATCCTTTTCAAAACAAAAGCTCTCAATTCCCAAAAAAAATAAATAAAGCAGATTAACTAAAGCGTAGAAATAAAAAAAAGTTTATTATAGCTATTAATTTCATCCTCTTCAAAGCAAAAGCTCTCAAGTCCAAAAAAATTTAAAGCATATTATGTAAAACCTAAAAATCAAAATAAGTTTAATCCAACAACTAATTTCATCCTCTTCAAAACAAAAGCTCTCATGTCCAAGAAAATTTAAAGCACGTTATGTAAAGCCTTGAAATCAAAATCAGTTTTATTTAGCAATCAACTTCATCCACTTTGAAGCAAAAGATCTAACTCCAAAAATATTTGAAGGAGATTACGTAAAGGCTAGAAATCAAAAAAAGTTTTATAAAGCAATTAATTTCGTTCTCTTTGAAGTAAAAGACATGAAGTCCAAAACATATAAAGCAGATTATAATTTCAGAAGACTTGATGACTTTAGTTTTAATATGGAATAAAAATGTAAATTTTCTTGCAGGCATAACATAAAACTAAAAGCAAATAAACATTTTCATAAATAAGAGGAGCTCCAAATGATTAAAAAGAAAAAAGAAAAAAAAATTTACACACCAATTAAGCATCATTATGTCAAAAACAAAGCTAACCATTAAAAAACAAGATCATCTGAGGTTAAATACAATTAAAAAAAACAAACTACATAAATAACATCTTCTCTTCTTCAAAGAATCACAGGACTGAATCCACAAAAATGCAAAAAAATTTCAGACATAATATAACAGAATCGACAAAAGCAAATAAACGTCTGCCTAAATAAGAACAGCTTACAAGTAACAGCCTAAATAAGAACCATCTTCAAAACGGAACTCAAGGCTTAAAAAATTTGGTCATCTCAGTTCACATAAAAATAAAAAACAAACTACATCAATGAAAAAAAGATCTTCACTTCCGCAAAACCACATGACCAAACCAATAAAAATTCCAAATTTTTCATAAACAACACCAAACTATCAAAACGCAAACAAAAATTCGAGAAAGTCTACAAAGTAAACACGAAAAGAAACAAAACAAAACAAAACTCAACACTTCAAAAACACTATATTATTCTAGTTCACATGGAAAAAAAGAAAATTATATCAATACAAAAATCTTCTCAGCTAGAAAATCACAGAACTAAACTCACAAAAACTCAAAACTTAACAAAAAAAAAAAATACAAAACAAAATCAAACCAAAAAAAAGGAAAAACAAATACCCGACAGTAAACGGATCGCCCGAGCCTTGGACAGGAAAATCAACGACGCCGTCGCTGTTCGCGAGAAGAACCCGGCCATGCCTCGCCCTATCGTGCGCCCGGAGCGCCTCCAGTGGCATCCCAGTAGGCAATCCACGCTCCAACGTTAGAGCTCTCGGGAACCCAAACCCTGAGCCCCTCACCGACATCACGACACCAAGAATTAGGATTAAAGTCACCGCCCATCCCACCGGTAACCTCACCGCCATGCTTCTCCTCCCCCTCCTGCTCCTTTCTTTGGGATCCTGCGAATATTATTATCAAGTATATATATATATATAGCTCCAATATTTATTTTTTATATTTTTTTATATATTTTTTTTAATATTATTTATTTATATAAAAAGGTTTGGAGAGTTTGTCAAGACGAGAGAAGTTGCGTGTGGCGGGTTGATTTATGAAAATAGTCAAAAGAGGACGCAAAATGAAGACTTGTTTCCTTTTTTTGACATATAACCCCTTGTGTTTTTTAATATTATTTCTACAATGGTTTTATTATATTGCAAACCAACCCACAAAGTCAAATTTTGTGGTTATGGACTTTTTTATTTTGATTTATTTCAAAAATATATTTGATGAGCAAAATCTATATTACTGTCCCCTTATCATATCATAAATTATGTATCAGACTATTTAAGTGAAATAGTTTTTTTAAGTATTTTTTTAAAGTTTGTTGCATTTACTATATGGTTTGTTTCAATTTAATCACATCTTATCAACAAAGTATCGTTATTAGAATAAATTAGAATAAAAATATTTTTTTCCTCAAATTTTATCTAACAAAAATTTAAATAGAAATGAGATATTATTAATAAACATTGAAAATTATTAGACTGATATTAAGTTAATTACAAAATATTTATTTTTTAATTAATATTATATTACTTCGAAAACCAAAGCCTATCATATTTGTATATTACAGGGGGTGAATTGTAAAATATTGAGGAATTATAGTTTGAAAATGGTATCTAAACTCAACAACTAGCCGGCCCACATGAGACCTTTTTATTTTTTATTTTCTCCTTTTGATTTCAGTACTTTCCTCGGACTATGACCTTTCCTGCTTTTTTTCTATCATATTAGTGCTTTGGTTTAAATACCAGTAAATAATTATAAATAATGAAAAGATTAAAAAGGCTAAAAAGGAGTAGTACATGATTGACGTGGTCGCCTTCTCGAACGAAATGGATGAGATTATATAATGGCGGACAAAGCCGTGTATGACTTGGACTTTTTCCTAATACATCTTATCATATCATTATAATAATAATAATAATAATAATATTTGTATTATAATAATAATAATATTAAAGAAAAATTATTTATTATTCATTGCAACTTTTGAAATATCCTCTCTAGTCCTTTGACATTTTAATTTCCACTGCAGTTTTTTTTTTTAGTTTAAAAAATCTAAATTTGCCCCTCTTACAAAATGCACTTCTCGTTTATTAAGTATATTTTTTAGTCAACATTATTTATGTGTAAATACATAAATATTTATTTAAAATGTAATGTTTTTGTTTAATATTTGTTTTTGATATTTAATATATTAGTTTTTTTTACTATTTATGTTTCTGTTTAAAATAACTGAGCAGCATTTCTTATTAATAATAATAATAGATTTTTTTTTCCAAAAAAATCTTATTTTTTTAATTTAACTGTCTAAATAGCCTTAAGGTATTTTAATGGCGATAGAACCATCAAATCAATGCCTGGTCAGCAACCTTGCTTAGAGATGGTAAAAACTAAACCGGCCCGAGTGGTTTTTTCATGCCCCACCCCACCATGCCCCCGCTATTAATTTAAATTATTATAAATATTATATATTGTAGGGTAAATGAAATTTTTTTTAAAATTTCAATAAATTTCTTATGAGCTTGTTTTTATAAGTATATGTCTTATAAAAAAAAAACCTATTCTAAATATGTTTTTAGGAATTTTAGTTACTTATTTGTAACTATGAGCTCAGCAGAAAAGGGTGGGGTGGGCAATTTATGAATTAAAAAAATGGACAGGGCGGGGATGATAAGGGAGTGTCCCGCCCTGCCCCGCTCTATTGCCATCCGGAGCGGAGATGGTAGAGGCGTGCCCCGCCCCGCCCCATTGTCATCCCTACCCGTACTGACTATGCATTTTAAAATTAAAAAAAAAAACTGTCTTTTTATAATTTAACCCATTCTTTCTTCTATAATTATTAACGAATTTATTTGTTGTTTTTTAACCCAATTTTTTTTTTAAAAAAACTAATTATTGTTTTTATAAATTTTATTATTTTAAAATAAAACCCTTTCATTTTTAAGCTTATTATTATTATTATTATTATTATTATTATTATTATTATTATTATTATTATTGTTATTGTTGTTGTTGTTTTCCAACCATAATTTTGTTTCTTATGCACTCATAAAATATTTTAAAATCAAATTAACAATTTTTATTATTTATACATTATAAATAGATTACTTCATTATTATTATTATTATTTAATAATTTTTGTATTTTATTTGTGATTTTTTATTTAAATAATTTTCTTATAGCTTAAAACTACCAAATTCTAGTTTTTCACAACCTATACTTGTATAGTGATGCACAGTTGAAGACCAAAAATCAAATGCAAATGTATGCACATCAATAGAAACCCTAATCTTAATAAGTATAATCTATGCTTTTTATGTAGATTATATGATCATTATAGAATTTCTTGCACAAATAGTGAGTAGAAATATGTAATGTAAGAAAAATAATAGATGTATTTTCTATTTTCACTTCAATACATTTTTTTTAACTATAAGCAAGTTATTTAAATTAAAAATTACAAATAAAATACAAAAATTATAAAATAATAATAATGGACTAATCTATTGATAATGTATAAAATAGTGAGTAGAAATATGTAATGTAAGAAAAATAATAAATGTATTTTCTATTTTTACTTCAATACATTTTTTTAACTATAGCAAGTTATTTAAATTAAAAATTACAAATAAAATACAAAAATTATAAAATAATAATAATGGACTAATCTATTGATAATGTATAAAATAATAAATATAGTTAATTTAATTGTGAAATATTTATGTGCATATAAGAAACAAAATTATAGTTATAAGTGAGAATGAAAAAAACACCCTTTAAAAATGGAAGGGTTTTAAAAAAAAATTAATAGCAATAATAGGTTTTTTAAAAGAAATTGGTTAAAAAAAACTGGAAATAAATTATTTTAATAATTTTATAAGAAAAAATGTGTTGAAATGCAATTGAGAAGTTTTTTTTTAATTATATAGTGTTATGCTGGGTTAATTTTTCAGGAAGTCACCAAATTTTGACTTATTATCACTTCGGTCATCCAACTTCAAAACATATCAAAGTGATCACTCAAATTCTAATTCATATCACCGGGCAATCACCCGTGGCTTTCCAGCCCAAATTAGTCTACGTTGCTGCTGGAAAAACTGAGGTGGCTTTTTTAATTCACAACATCATGCTTACGTGGCCTATCCACGTCATTATATTAATATTTCTTGAATTTCACTAGACACTTGACTGCCACATCACATCTTTCCCCTTTTTCCTTCTTCTTCGTCTTCTGGGTTCTTATTCTCCGCATTCTTCATCTCCTTCTTCTTGCCATTGTTCGCCTTCTTCTGCTCACCATTGTCTACAAGAGTTTTAGTGTGGACTGTCTGTAATGGTGATTGGGAGGAAAGGAAACACCACGTGTTGAAGCTTCTTTTTTTTCTGTTCTAATAAAGAGACATGCCCTAGGACCCAGTGGAAAATAGTTTTCTTTTTTGTTGACTGATGTCTTCAAAATTTGATTGTCAATATGGAGTTGATTGTATTTTTTGCGGTTGATTATGATTACTAATTAATGGCAGTAATTGTGAGTATACAGGATTGTGATATTCTTGGTTGTTATATTTATTTGAGTTGATTGTAATATTTATTTTCGAATGTCACAGTTCATGTCATTTGAGCATCCAAGACCGTGAGTACTACTTATCAATGGTAGTAAATTTCAAGTGATTGAAAGATAATGTAAATTTCTACATAATATAACACTGATTGAAAAAATCCATAAAATAGATTAATTTTCATTCACATGTGTAGTTTACACTGTCAATGGTAGTAAATTTCATTCACATGTGTAGTTTAAATTTATGCATAACCAACCCTTGAAACTCCTTAACTTACTACATAACTGCATTTACAATGTATTCCATAATAAATTTCACATATTCTGGGGATTGGAATATTACAATAATCAGAATGAAAACCCACAAAATAGATTAATTTTCATTCATATAACTGCATTTACATTGTTTTCCATAATGATATTTGCATTTATAAAGTATGTTTTCAGTTTTAGTTGAGTGCATCACAAAACTGCATAACTGCATTTAGATGAGTGCATCTCATTGCTTATAAAATTCTGCAGCTAAACATGACAAAATACAAAATTTCTTAAAAACAAAATTCTGCATAGTTGTCACTTCCTTGTATGCTTACCAACTTCATTACTGGTACCACCTGGGGGAACCCAATTCCTTTTCCTATTAATGAGATCTCCTTCTTCGGATCTGTCTTCATTGTCTTTATGTCTTCCTTGATGCCTCAAGACAGGAATTCTGCTAGTACTTCGAATTGGAGCCAGTTTTTTCCTTCCATGCCCACCAGTTAATGCAACTTGGGACCCCATTGCTTGGTCAAGTTCATTAGTAACCTGAATAAAATTTTAAAAAAAGGCATTCAATTGACATAAAAGAAGTAAAAACCAAAAAAACCTTGAATACATGTGAAACACAAATCTGAAATAGGTCATTACCTATGATAGTGATTCCCCAGCATTCTGCCCATGTGCAAATTCTCCTTCTGGCCAATTGGCTCTAATTAAATTGTCAACCTGGTTTTGCATTCAATTGACATAAAGAAGTAAAAAAGCCTTGAATACATTGAAACACAATAATATTTAATTGATAATACTGAACAAATCTCACCATTTCAAAATGTGCATTCAAAACTTGGGAATCAATTGCCTCCATAGGATTTGCTGCTTCAGCTTATTCTTGATGTTCCTACTCTCTTGTGTTTCCATCGTTACCCTAAAAAACATACAAATGGAAAATATATAATTACCTGCAAGCCCAGACAAAATAATAACATTAACTTATTGACCACAAACATAACCGAGACTCACATGAGTTCCCTTGTGATGCCTTTTGTTATGTCCTTTAGCACCACATACACTACACTTCATAGTAACTCCTTTTTTGGTGGCTCTTCCATGTGTGTAGCCATTGCTCTCCTTACCTAGCTCCCTCTTTCTTAGCAAAGTCTTCCTTCCATGTTTCCTGTGCATTGGGTCAGGTGGCACCATTGGACCTTGATTAATTTTTGGCCAACAATTCTTGTCCTGTGTGGGATTCAATGTGTGCCTATAGGTGTCTAAGAATGTTTTGACTTTGTAGCATCCATCTATGTAATTTTCTGGTTTTTCTTTATTGTAATATATGACCGAGAAGGCATGACTACAAGGGATTCCTGAGAGCTCCCACTTTCTTCACGAACAAGTTGCCCCATCCTTGTCTACCACAAATTGACCTTTTGGCCCTAAAACTTGATACAAGCTCCCCCTAGACCAAATTATACTGTAAGACTAACTGAGTTGCTTGATTTTTTTCAAGATTTTTCAGGATCTTAGGGCAGTGGTCTATTTGGCATCTTTTAATCTCATCTCTTTTTTTCTGAATCCTAACCATTAATGCGGTCATGATAATCTCATTCATTGCGACTATACTTTTAACCCTAGCCTCTAGAATTTGGTTGTTAAAGCATTCGCACATATTATTAAGCAGTATGTCACACTTATATTTGGTTTGGAAATGAGACCTACTCCAATGATGGGGGTCTATTATTTTCAAGTACTCAAATGCACTGAGAGACATCTCCTTCAACTTTTCCATGGCTCTCTCATATGTAGGGATGTTGGATGCTTTGGCACAATTCCACAGTTGGTCTTTTAAGTCCTTTCCTCTATAATTTGTTTTGAAATTAGTGTGGATGTGTCCTACACGATATCTGTGCTCACTATATGGAAATAACTCTTCAATTGCTGGCATTAAACCTTAAGTTTTTTTAATTTAGTTTATACAGCCACTAACCACTACAAACAGATGAAGAGAGGAAGAAAAAAAAATAGAAAACAGAATAAGATTGTCAATTGTAATTCCAAGTAACTGAAATAAAACACATGATTAGCATGTGTTAAACACTAATAAAGTAGGTCAAAATATATGGAATCATACTGAAATAAAATCAGAACATGATAGATATTGTATACAAGCTTCCAAAACAAGTTAGAATATATTTTATTCAAACAAAATAAAATCAGAACATATTAAACAGAACAAGATTAAAATTGATATATTGTTGAACATGGGGAATTAAAATCAGAATAGTTTAGACTGAACAAGATTAAAACAAGATCATGCTGAACATGAAAAATTATATTTAAGAACAATATAGGCATAACAAGATTAAAATAAGATGGATGCTTCAACATGAAAAATTCTATTTAAGAACAGTATAGGCATAACAAGATTAAAACAAGATCATGCAGAACATGAAAAATTAAAATCAGAACACATTAGAGCAGAACAAGATGAAAACTATATCAAATCTTATGTGAAAAATTAAGCATAGACCAAATTAAACAGAGCAAAAGTAATTGAAATAAAGCATAGATAGCACAGGAAAAGATTGGAATCGAACAAGCACAGCCAATTACCTTTTGTCTATCACTCATGAAGGCCTAGTGGAAGCTATTTGTTATATTTAGGTCTTCTGCTAAGAGTTCCAAGAACCATTTCTAGTTGTCTTTGTTCTCCTTACCAACTGTGGCTCAGGTAACAGGATAGATGCAATCATTAGCATCTATCCCCACTACTGAAATGAGTTGTCCACCATATAGTCCTTTAAGGAAGCATCCATCCACTGATATAATTTGTTTGCACCCTGCTAAAAATCCCTCCCTCAATGGAGCTAAGTAGACATACATGCACTGAAATTTACCTTCATCACATCTGAAAATTATACTTGATCCAGGGTGTGTCCTCATCAATTCCAGTCTATAGTCATATAGACTCCTCATTTGTTTTTCTTCTTCACCATCTATCAGCTTGGTTCAAAAACATAACAAATTAAATTATACATAACACCATGTCTATACGTAAAATATGTGAGTTATTTACCTGAGTGTTATCGACTTTGCCCTGTAAGCCTTTAATCTACTAATTTGAACCTCTTGATTTGTCTTCACAACCTGGATGATGCCAGATATCTTCCATGAGGGATCAACTCTGAATTGTTCCAAGTAATTTCTTGCTATCCAATCCACATTCACATGCCTATTATGTTGATCCTTTGAACACTCATGCTCCAATTTCCCTGATTTTATTTGGATTGTACTTCCATCCTTCATTGTTGATGATGCCCATAAATAAAATGGACAACCCCTCTTACATATTGCTTTACACCTTTTCTTGGAATTGGGCTTAAAAGCCATAACATATCTATTCTTTATTCCATAGTTCTTAACAACCTCTTTAAATTGTTTGAAATCCCTAAACTTCATTCCAATTCTGAATTGAGGATTTTTCATGTCACATTCTTCATTGAACTCTGGGCATTTGGGCTTTCTTGATACTAATTCATCTTCATCTATTAATGAGCCTGAATTCAAGTCATCATAATCATCATAGTCTGACTCAATATGCACCCAATCTGTGTTCTTTGGAGGTAAATTATCCACACAACCATATCTTGAATTGCTTCAATGTCCTCCATAGGTTCTTCAGACTCACCACTAAAACTATACTTAGAAACATGCAGATCACTGTCTTCTCCATCATTTTCCTTTTGTCATCCATACCAATAAGTGTATCTTCTAGATCAATTTCTTCTTCGTCTACATCTTCTGTTTCCTCTGATTCTTCATCTTCTTTGTCATCAATAGACAATCCTATGCTATTGCCCTTTGTATTAAACCCACTGGATCCACCATGATCACTAACAGCATGTCCACTCCTAATCAACACACTGACCTCCTTATTTGACTTTGTTATCCTAGCCATATTTAGTACATCGGTGTCATTCTTAATTTGTTGTAATTCCATGCCTCCCTAGATTACATCTAGCCACCATATGGTGCAAGATTCTACATCTAACATAAGACTCTTACACATTGACAACAATTCAATTTTGGAAATTTGATCTGCAGAACAATAATCCACAAATCCAACTAGCTTTTCTGCACCCATTCTGTAATGCATCTTAATGTTGAACATCTCTCCTGTTGGTAAAGAAATAAAGCACACAAGTTTTATATTTAACTGTCATGACCTAACTGTAAGAACAATAATCAGAATTAGGAACACAAACACCTAAAACTAACCCCCATTCCTCTTAAAGTTCTGATATTGTAGGTGAACTCATCAAAATAAAAAACACAAAAGAACCTAAGCAAAAATACTACTGAAGTTATATAATTAAATGTAATACAAGCATGTTTTCAATAATATTGCACTTATTTATTCCACTATAATACAAACAACAGCATGTAAGAATAATACAGACAACACAATCTGAAATTCATCTGCATTAGAACAAGATTAATCATAAAAAACAATCACGGTTGAATGCATAGAAGCAGTTGGTGTCACATGGAGATTAAGCATAAAACAACAACCAAGTGGAATGACATTTATAACTTTTGGGTGACTTTTTCAAGTTATGCACTACCTGGGACTACAAGAAGGAGAACTATGAGAATATTGTGCATATTATGTCTGCCTAGTGTCCCCTTCGACAATAATTCCTAATTTAACACTTAGACAACACGGAACAAACCATAAAACCAACATTTAGTACAGCATCCACACTAAAAGTCAAAACCCTAAAAGTTTTCAAACCCTAAGTGATAATCTATAAAGGAATGCAATGCTATTAAACCAAAAAGGTGGAAGAAGCTAGAAGTAAAGCTAGGGCTTCCTTACAATAGTCCGGCGGCTCCTCCCCGACTTGTCGGATCTCCCAGTTGATAGACATCGTGTGCGACTAAACCCTTCCTCTGCTTCCTTCTGATCACTGTTAAAGACATTCCACTCCTCGCTGAACCTCTCTAAAAACTGGGCAGTAAGCAGAAAAAAGCGAACAATGGCGACAAGAAGAAGCAGAACAATGTGGAGAAGCAGAAAAAAGAAGAAGAACAAAGGGGATAGGTGTTGATATTCTCGCCATGTATCTTAATCTTATCTTTTGCGGCCAGGTAAGCGTGATGATGTGGATTAAGAAAGCCACCTCAGTTTTTCCGGCGCCCACGTAGACTAATTTGGGTCGGAAAGCCACGGGTGACTTCTCGGTGATAAGAATTAGAATTTGAGTGACCACTTTGATATATTTTGAAGTTGGATGACCGAAGTGATAATAAGTCAAAGTTTGGTGACTTCCTGAAAAATTAACCCCATTCCTCCTATTAGGGATGGCAAAAACCGAAACGATCCGTTTCTTCTGACCCGATCCACCCCAGCTTTGGGCAAGGCGGGGAGGGTTTGGTTTTTCCATGCCCAGCCCCCGCCCCGGCCCACTATTAATTTAACTTATTATAAATATTATATAGTGTAGGGGTAAATGAATTTTGTTTTAAATTTCAATGAATTTCTTATGAGCTTGTTTTTATAAGTATATATCTTATAAAAAAAACTATTTTAAAATATTTTTAGGAATTTTAGTTACTTATTTATAACTATGAGCGGGGTAGGACGGGGTGGGGTGGCCAATTCATGAATTAAAAAAATGGACGGAGCGGGGATGGTAGAGGCGTGCCCTGCCCCACCCCGCTCCATTGCCATTCGGGGCGGGGATGGTAAAGGCGTGCCCCGCCCCATTGCCATCCCTACCCCTTATGCACGAGAGAGATGAATGCAAATAGTTTGAAACTAGTTTGACCTAGTTAGACCAAACCTAGTCATGTTATTGGGTCATGTTATATGAAACTTTGACACAAGGAATTAACCCGGATGACTATATTGAGTACTTAGTTGAACTGATATATTAATATTAATAATTGACAACTCCTCTAATAATTTACAATTATTTCAGTGATATTTTTATATCAAAGGTTGATTAATTTTTGAAATTATTAATATTTTTTAATTATAAATATTTTTGAACTTATAATTTGTTTTTAAAGTTTTAGTACAACATTACATATAGTTTGTGTTTGATTAGTATTAGGTAAATACTCCTTCAACTTAGTATCATTACTATAACAAGTCCAAAAAAACACATTAGATTCATGAAAATATTATTATTATTATTATTTGCAATAACATCTCAAAAGTAATTATTTAATAACTATAACTAATTTACTTTACACAAACATGATTTCAACATAAGAACTTGAAATATATTTTGAAATTAACTCATTATTGCCACCTTGTAAGTGCTTCATTATACTGAGTTTTTATTTGTATTTTCTTTACCTAAGTGTTAACTAAATAAAATATCCATGATCCATCAGATGAAAACTAAAGGTAAATGAAAAATTAGTATATAATAAAATGGTCATTTTTTGTTAGGTAAATATTGAATAGTTATATCAAATTATAACGTTACCTTTATTAAACCATGTCTCAAATTATTAACAGTTTTATTAAATAACTACAAGCACTCATATACACACAATAGTTTATAAAGCATTACCAATTCCCTCAATAGCCCTAAAAAACTTTGAACCTAATCAGTCAAAATCATTATACAATTTACAAAAATAACAAATGGAATAGTTACAAAGATAATATTAAATTAAATAATTGTTTGATATTTATATATTAATTAAATCTTTAATTTGTCATAATATTAAAATTAAGACAAAATAAGATATTTACCATTATTAATTTTTCAATTTGATAAATAAAAAAAATTAAATTTATCGATATTTATATCTGAAAAAATATTTAAAAACATTAATGTAAATAATTGGTTAATTAACTAAAACTTAAACTTCCTATTTGTAGAAAATAATATAAGCTTATTAACATGTTAATTTATCATAAGTTATATTAATGTATTTCCATATTTTAAAATATGATAAGATAATTATTTATATTTTAAAAAGATACAAAATAAAGCAATTTATGTGATATATATTAAATATTTTAACATTATTATAATATTATTATAATATTATATATGGCTTTTTGAGGTAAAACCTTATCGTGGTTTGACACGTGCCTTTACACTTTCTTACGCTAATTGATGAGTGCATTTCATATATATATATTTCCATACCCTTTCCATGTATTTATCTTGTCTTCAAGCATTTATTTATTGTGATTCGGTGCTGCTTTGGGTATATAGTATATTTGTGCAGGAAAACAGGTCCTTGTGCAAAAAAGCAGGATTCGGCGCAATTACAGTGAGAAAAGATTAGAATTTACAGTGCTCTCATGCCAGACACGATCTCGACATGAGCGTACACATTCCACTGATTATTCCAGTCGATTTTTGTAGATAAGCATTGTAGCTGAGTACTGTAGCATTTATTTCAGCAAAATCATTGTAGCACAGTCTAAGGAAAAGACACAGTTTGTGTGCTCCTAGCACGATCATGTCGAGTCTGAAACTACTTTTCAGTAATATTCAGCGGGGGTGACACCCCCGTGTCCAGGTCGTGTCGTGCTTGAAAATCTGCTTTTTAAGTCAGATCTAGGGTATTCTTTGGAGCCATCTCTTCACCCTTCATTCTTCTTCTTGGGGGCGGCTGCCAAGCTCTTCTCCTTCACATTTCAAGGGCCGGACTGAACTTATGGTACAAGAGCGCGAGTAGAGTCGGAGTAACAAGAGAAGTGGGGCTAGCGTATGGAGCTCAGCATTAGAGGCGATCTTGAAGAGAAGGGAGTCTTATCTTCTTTCTTTAGATCTATTGTTGTTTCCTCCATTTATACCCATCCCTCAGGGATAACCGTCCATGGTGGCCCTGGATCTTGAACTTTGATTGCTTTGTATGTTTTGAATGCTTTCTTCTTATGATCTACTTAGTTCTTTTGGTTTCTTGTGTTTAACTTGTGTTTGCATAACTTGATGTATTTGATTTGCACAGTTGCTTAGGTAAAACTTGGTGTGTGGATTGTCATAGTTGTAGTTGCCTTGTGTGATTGTAAAACTCTATGTGTATGAAACCACAGCTACCTTAGCAAAACTTGGTGTATTTGAGAACCATAGATGCAACATTGCTTTTGAGCACACAAGAACCATAGAATGCACCTGATAGGCATTAGAGGTCAGTTGGCATACAATAACTCATAGAAATCGTCTCGGGGCATTACTCTCTTGTTGTTGAAAACTGCAACCCTAATCTACCTGATATTTCCACCAGCTTTATCTTTGTGTTCCTCACCTAGTTCAGTTTCAGCCCTTACCTATCATCATTCACTGCTTTAAGATTCTTAGTTATTACCTTTACCTTGAATTTGTGATTTGGTTAGGCATTAGAAGATCAATTAGTACTTTGAGTTCAGTTCCTGTAGTTCGACAACCTTACCCCTCACGGGTACCACTATATTACTTGTGTGTGACTCGTGCACTTGCAGGGAACACATCACTAATATATATATATATATATATATATATATATATATATATATATATATATATATATAAAGATAATAATTTACTTCCTCTTTATTATATAAATCAAAAACTTCCTATTCAGAGAAAATAATATAAGATTAATGACATGTTAATTTATCATGAACATTACTTTTTAGTCCCTGGGAAGTTTCATTCTTCCTGTTCAGACCCTCTGACTTTTTCATTTTCACAAAAGTCCCTCCTTTAATGTTTACATTCCTTTTCAGTCCTTGTCGTCAAAGCCGTCAGTTATTTGGCTGTGAAATGGCAAGCTTACAACATTGGAGAGCTTTTTCCCTCCATGTCATATCAACTTTTGGATAAAAGGGAAAAACTTTTTACCAAGAAGTTACCAATGTCAAAACCTTTTCATTTTTTTTTATCTAAGTCTTCTTCTTCTTCTTCTTCTTCTTCTTGGTGTTGAAGCCTCCCATTTTTTTGTCCTCCTTTGATTCTTCTTTGTCCTCTTTGTATTTGTACACCTATTTGAGGCCCAGAAAGAGCTTTGTTAGGTTCGTCATTGTCTCATTTTTTATTCTCCTTCCTGTAGAGGCTGTGGGGAAAGCTTTTTGAGGTTCTTCATCTTTTCATCTTTTATACTAAGTAACAACCAATTAATTTTGTAGCTTTTCTAAATTTCATGTTGGTGTTCATAATTAGTGGGAACCTTTTGTGCCGTGGCGTGATACAAAGGAGAATGATATATGCTTAAATTCAACGTATTGAGTTCATGGGAAACGGTAATGGGTGACATAAGTGAGCTGAGGGCATTGGACGGTTTTAGGATCAGGGTGAAGTTCGTGACACATGACTCGTACAAGACACTTTGTCCAATTGAGTCGGATGCTGACTTTCAACACATGTGCCATATATATCATATTTTCAACAAGACTGTCGTCGACATCACCATCGAGGACGCGAATGGGTTAGCGGATGGCAACTTGGCCTCATTGATTATATCGTAATAACAATGATAATTATGTCCGGTTACCTTTCATTTGTGTGTTACTGTGTAATTAATCGCATCCATGTTTATTAAATTGGCTTCATGTGTATTATAATAGTTCTCTATGTAGTAAATGTTCATTCTGTGTAATATTATGAGTTTCTATGTAATAGTATGTTTTACTTTGTAACATTACCCGTTCTTGTGTAGGTTTCATGTTTTTTGTTTAATAAACCGTGGTATTGATATTGTCTGTGTTATGCATTGTCATGCAAGGACGCCTTCTCAACAAGTATGAACGCCGATGTCGAGACATATATGTCCCAACATCCTCCGGCGGGGACGCTCAGTATTGTTCAGTCTTCAGAAACACTTGATGGATTGACCTTAAAAGTGGGCTAACGCTTTGACAATTCCATAAGGCAAAATTTTGATTTTATGTTTATAAAATATGATAAACTTCGGGTGACCGTCAAGTGCGCTGCTCAATATTACTAATGGCTTGTGCATGCATCGAAAGAGGGAAATGTTGACACCTTCTAGGTGAAGACAATGGAAGCAACACACAGTTGCGGTGAAGGCATTGGTACAACAGTGCACTATCAAGTAAGCAAAAAATGTGTCTCTCATTGTGTAATGTAGAAACTCAAGGAATGGCCATTATATAGATCTGTTGACATTCAGAAAGATATATTACATGACCATGGTGTTTGCTTACCATATAAGCATGCTTGGATGGGTAAGGAGATTGTACAGGCCACCATTCATGGTAAGGAGGTTAGCAACTACAATTTGCTTCTCTAGTATGCGGATAAAGTAATTGAGATGAATCCTGGCAGTTTTGTAATCGTTAAGAATGACGGTGAGCGATTTAAACATGTTTTTTTCTCTTTTCGGGCATGTTCATTGGGGTTCGAGTTAGGATGAAGGCTATTACTTTTTGTTGACGGAACCTATTTGCTTGGCAAGTACAGTGGGATTTTGTTAGGTGCAACTGGTAAAAAAAGCAATGCAGGTATCTTCCATGTAGCATTCGCTGTGGGTGACAATGAAATAGATGATAATTGGACTTGGTTTCTTGCTACTCTCGGGGAGGCATTGTACGATGAAGATGATTATGATGAAGTTATTACATTTATCTCGGATCGGTCGAAGGGTCTTGTTAATGAAGTTACACGCATGTTCCTGTCATCGCTGCATGGTTATTGTCTGCTCCATTTGGAAGCCAACTTCATGAAGGCTAATGGCAGGCTCGGGAAGTTATTGAAAGAACAATGTTGGGCAGTGACAACACCCCTTGTGTGTGACCCACAAGTGCATGAGTTTGTCGAAGTAATAAATCCCAAGTGAGTGGAGTATCATATCCGCAGGGAGTAAAGAATAAAAATACTAAAATTTGCTACTTAACCAAGCGAAAAATGAATAATGATTGTGTTGATAAAGTGTAATGAAGCAGAAATAAAAGAAACAAGAAAGAGAGGCTCAAGTAAGCGAGAGGAAAGGCAATCGATAGAAGTGGGGTATTCGGACAATGCTCCCCCTAGGGCTAATGTTTCAAGTGCAAGACGTACTAATATGCTTCCTAACTAATGCTTAATAAGTCGTCGAAATCCTAAAGCACACGGTCCCAAACCTAAGGTCAACTGTGACTAACTCTACATTATGTCCCGGCGGAGAAATCGCTTAGTCTCAACACCTCACACAGTGTAAAGTTGCGTGGAGTTCTAGGGATTCCAAGTGATAAACCCTATTCCTATGTATAGATCTAACCCTTTCGTCCAGGCAAAAGAACCCTAGTCACAATTAAGCCTTAGATACTAAAGTCACTTCAACACTTCACTATGTTGCTCGCGCAACTAAGCCCCAGCGGAGTTCATCCTTTAGTTCTTCACTCTATTATAACCGCTAAGAACTCTAGGAATTAGAGGTAGGATAAATCATATCGGAGGGGAGAGGGGACACTCCGTTTTGTCTAACCCTCGTGGCGTGTCACCCATCCACAAAAGTTACCAAGATGAACTCTTAACCCTAGTATCACTCTAAGAGAGAAATCATTCCACAAGCATTCAAGATTGGATCTCAATTAAAAACATCAATTAAGGAAGGCAAAATAAAAGGTCAAAGAAACAATAACATCCTAGGGTTTACAAAATCCAAGTACCCACTAGGGGGTCTAGCTCTCCATGGAGCAAGATACAATCAATAATGAAATCAAAAGTAAAAACAAGTAATCTATAGGAAAACCCCCTCAGTAGTCGTGTCGATGGTTTTGTGAAGTAGCCTCGTCTTCTCCAAAAGTCCCCTTGTCTGGCCTGGGGCACACCTCGCCGGATCGATGCCGATGAAAGGTCCTCCAATAACCTTCTTCTAATAGAAGCACGGTGTCGAATCCGTAGAACCACTCCAAAGACATGCTAAAAGCTTTTCAAAACCCTAGTCGACGGCCTCTTAAAAGATGGAGAAAAGTTGGAGAGAAGGATGAAAGATTCCCCCAAAAATCGGGCTAAACTGCGGCTTAAATAGGGCTGGAATTGGGCATCCACACGCCCCTGTGGTTTTTTCACACGGGCCTGTGGAATTTCCACACAGGCATGGAGAATTTCCACACGCCCGTGTGGATTCTCTGGAAACCTGATTTTCAGCCGGCTGTGAACACCAACTTCTACAATGCATTGCTAAAGTGATTCGCTACAGTAACCTGCTACAGTACTTCGCAAAACACTCTCAATTCCACACTTTTGATCGAGGCAACATAAATGGGCACAAGTTTATTTCATAGATCGCAACTCTTCTTCAATTAAAGGCCTCATTGTTGAAGATCATGCTATCAATGCACAAGTCGGGATATGTAAATGTGACCGCCTACGTGCCCCTCCAACTCATTGTAATGACTTGAATACATGGAGGTTGCCACACATTCACGTATCTTAGAGCCCCACTTGTGTCTTCGCGTTTGTTCCTTCCAAGATTCCACCAAATAGTGTGTTCATGATCTACTTTTAGCTTCTTTTTTTCATACTTAACTTCACAACCCTACATGCGCAAAAGAACACAAATACACATGTATTAGCGCTTAAATATGATAAAAGTAATGCTCATCCTAAGGAAAGAACACTTCGCATTCTTAACACACAAGCACTTATCAAACTCCCCCATATTTAAGCTTTTGCTTGTCCTCAAGCAAAAATAAAACATTGAAGCATAGAAGAAGGAAAAATTGAAAATGCCTGGCCTTGGGTTCACCAAAGCATGCAAGGAGAGCATCCTACATGAAAGGGAACTTTAAACACTATATTTGAAAAATCAATGCTCTAGCTATAAACTTTAATAAAAAAGGACAACAAACCCGACATCGTGTAAGTGTGTGTAAACTCACTCAATTCGACCCAAGGTATATTCCTCAAAGTTCTAACTAAATGTAACAAAACAAAAAAATGGTAGTAGCTTCACACATTCTCTAAGGTAACCATTTCCAAAGCAGCCGCTAAGGTGGCTTTCACACTTTCGAGGTGGTAGCTCTTTCTACCGGGGTGGTAGCTTTCACTCATCCCACGAGATAGCTCTTTCTCTCATTAGGGCATAACTAGTATCCGACTTATGAGAGTAGCTTCATACTTCATAGGTGGTAGCTCTTTCCATCCCCAATGCACAACTAAACAATCTATTTTTTTTTCTTTCTTTTTGTTTTCAATTTTTTTCAGCAAAATAGAACAAGAAAAAAAACTAATTAGTCCCTTAAACATCGAACTTGAGTTTCCAAAAGAGTTTCATGAGTGAGTAGTGCAATAAATATCAATCGGGCAAAAATTCCTAGAAATTCAAGTGAAAACTAGAGCATGAGAACATTTAATGTTAGAAATTCTCCTAAATTCAAGAATATAAACATTGTAACTAAGGTGAACCGCCATTGGCTACGAGAGCATGTATGTCAATCAAAACTTTTTTAAAGGCCATGTGCAAAGTGAACTTCCCCCCACACTTAAGATGTATATTGCCCTCAATGTACACATGCAAGCACAATAGAAAGGATAGCAATCAAGCAAATATGTGGGAGTGACAATTGAAACAATACTCCCCTGACTCCTAGTGTTGAGTTTGATGAAGCTAAATCCTTAGGAGTAAAGTTCCAACGGGTTGTGAAGCACACACGGCCCACATTGACCATGTCCATAACTAGTTCTCAATTCCCATACTGTTAAGACCATTTGCACGCATACACAAGGGGGTTCAATGAAGCTCAATAAAAACAAAACAACTCGAGTATATAAAGATAAAGCAATGAAATACAACTCGAGACAAGAAGAAAAGATTAACTCAGAAGGAAGATCCTTTATGAGTATACAAGTCAAAAATAAAATGCAAAAAGTAAAATACGAGAAAATAAAAGAAATAAAAGAAAAGACGCCTCAAGTGTCGGTGTCATTGGTGGTCAGCTCTATTGCTGCTACTGGTGGAAATAGATCAAATGGTGTCAGTGGATCTGGGGATGGTGATGCTGGAGGAGCCAGAGGGGTCTTCGGTCTCACGATGAAGGGTAAGGACATGTCTTGCTCAAATAGCTGTTGTAAGGAATCAAGACGTGCCATCACCTCCATGTGCTGCGCGGCCTATGTCACGCGAACCTCAGCAATCTTAGTCCAAAGTACATCTACAGCACTCTTGAGCCTCTAAAAATGATCATAGGCTCGGGAGGGAGAAGACATGCGCACTGGGGCGGCTCCTATGCTGTAGGTGGTGCCTCGGTCTCTGTATGCTCTAGCTGCGGCTCAGGAGCAGGCTGAGGATCCTCTCTTGTATCACCTCCGCCCTCTGCTACCTCTGGAACAAGTGTAGTCAATACATATAGACCAGGTCTATGTCTGTACACCAATCCCATCAATCTCAATGTATCCAGGCCTAACGATAAAGGCACAGCCATCTTCTCAACCCCATGTATAGCGTCTAGCAAACCCATGCCCATAAGGAGTCTGGTGATGTATAGGCTTGAAAAGATGACACCAACTCTGAAATACTGGCCCTAGTGGCACAAATACTCGGCCAGTATGTGCCCTAAATGGATCGGCTGATGCCGTACCATCGAATGAAGATACAGTAGCTCCTGTCAGGTTAGGACTCCAGTACTGTCACCACGGCCATTCACTGACCTGCTCATGATGGCATGAAGATAGCGGTACACAGGTCAGGAAAGGCTCATGGCCTTGGACACCCCTGGCTCATACTGTCCCTGGCCTCATAGAATGCCATACGCTCTTTGAGGAGTCAAAATACCAAGGTAGTCGGTCGAAAGTCGCTCATACTCCTTAGTGGTCGTAAAAGTCTCATCATATAGGCCCAACAGGATCGAGAACTGTGTGATGCTCGTAACATGGTAATACCTACATACTCTAAACTATATAGCATCGATACTATCAAATCTAGCATAGGACTTGTCAAACTCAAACGAGGAAAAAATCTCCAGTGTGAGTGCACAGATGGCTGGCTCTCTAATCAATAGTAATCACCTCCAACCACCCACTAAGACAAGACCCTCTACCTCATCCGCCAACCTATCTCCCTGCTGTATATCTCGCAACACACTTGTGTCTAGAAAACTAGATTTTCTGAATCTCAATTTCGACAACTGCTCAAAACAGACTTGGTGCTTGGGAACAGCAAATCCCATATTCTCCGGCTCAGGGGATGATTCACGCGGACGTTTCTCAGCTTGCTTCTTCGACTGGGGTGTCATATTTGCAAAATTAAAACATAAAATCAATCAAAAACATTCAAAAATTATTTCTACAGAATTCGACACGGTCGTGTGGAATTTCTACACGCCTGTGTGGATTCACGGAGCGTGAAAAGCACACGGCCACATGCTAGAAATCTAGAAATACACCATCAAATCATTTTTAAACTCTTCCTAAGCATGCATAAACCATCTAATTGATGAAACAAAGCAGCATTCACCATTCTTATTGATTAACATTAAGTTTGACGAAGAAAAGAAAGAATTAAGGGTTACCGACGAGATGAAGTTAGAAACTTTGAGTTTGGTTGGAAAATTCAAGCAAAACCCTCCAAATCAATGGTGTAAGGTCGGGAGAGTGACTACGAGTGTTCTCTGAGTAATGGCGAGTGTGAGAATGAAGAAGAATGAACGGATTTTAAAGAAAACCCTTGGCTCTTGCGTTTTTGTATATTCACACGGGTGTGTGGAAATTACCCATGCCCGTATGACTCCACAGGAGAGCCCACAAGGGCAGACACACGCCGATGTGTGCTCTAGGGAAAACACTCAATGCTTCTGAATGCAACCACATGGGCGTGCGGAAATTATCCACGCCTGTGTGCCCGACCCACAGGGGCAGACGCACGCTCCTGTGGCTTCTCTGTCCATCCAAGAAAAATCTCTAAGTGTTTCAAACGCCTGTACAAAAATTCCACACAGGCGTGGACCTTCACAGGACTAGCTCACAGGGGCACTCGCACGCCCCTGTGTATTCTCGGGATGGAAGAGAGCTCTTCTGCGGAGATCCACACAGGCGTGTGGAAATTACCCACGCTCGTGTGTTTGTCACAAGGTTATCTACAAGAGCGAATCCACGCCCTTGTGTCTTCTCGGGAAAAATCTCTAAGTCTCTGCAGGATGACACATGCCCGTGTGGAAATTACCCACGGGTGTGGACTGTCAGAAGGTCGTTCACAGGGGCAAGTCCACGCCCTTGTGTCCTCTTAAGATGAGCTCACAGTATAGACCCACGGCCGTGTGGACATTCCACACGGCCGTGCATTTTCTCTGGATGCCTTAGAAAACTCTGCAGGCTCTGAAGAAAATTCCTGAACATATTAATACACCCAGAGCCTGCCTTATAATGCAAAATATACCAGGGAAAAACATGAAAAACTCGCTCAAACGACCAACAACTTCACCATAAACATTTAAGCACATGATAACACCAAAATGTCCACGAGAAAATTATAGCAATAGCATCTAAAAATCAAGACACCAACACTTAAAGCCTTATTCATGCAAACACTAAACTAAAAACTAGAAAAATAGTAAAAACTTGGGTTGCCTCCAAAGAAGCGCTTGTTTAATGTCATTTAGCTTGACGTATCTTGTCTCACCTCACGGGAGCTCATAGATGAAGGTTCCCCTCTTACCCATGACTTGGAAGCATGATGAACATAGTCTTTTGAAGGTAGAGGAAGAGTTGTCGAGCTTATTACCACTTAAGGGTTCATCACCCTTGTTCCGTTCTTGCGCATCCCCAACAGCCTTGGGGCATTTCTTGTAGCATCTCCTCGCTCGCTTCATCTTCTGGAGCATCTTCTTCACGATCCCCGGAGTAGATGGTACCTTCTCCTCTAGAGCAAGGATCATCACCTCTTCGTTCTCCATTTCTTGGTCTAGCAACCCCTCGTACGGGTCCGGATTCAACATTTCCTACACATATTCATCAATTAGTTCATCGGTAGTGTCAAGAAAATAAAGAGTATCATCAAAGTCGAGAGAATGTCACATGGCTTCGGCAAGGCGGTATGTGAGCTTGTCATCTCCAACCCTCAGTGTCAACTCCCCACCGCCCATGTCAATAAGTGCCTTGGAAGTGCGCAAGAATGGCCTCCCAAGTATTAAAGGAACATCTGCATCCTTATCGACATCCAACACTACGAAGTCTACAGGAAATATATACTTGTCCACCTTGACAAGTACGTCTTCAATGATGCCCCTCGAATGTCTCATTGTTCGATCCGCCAATTGTAATGTCATCCGAGTGGGCCTAGCCTCCCCAAGCCTAGCTTCTAAAAGAATGAGTATGGAATGGCGTTAATACTGGCCCCTGAATCAGCCAATGCCACCTCTTCACCCAAATTGCCAATGTTGCACGGAATCACAAAGCTTCTGGGGCCTTTCTTCTTGTTCGGCATATTCTTTTGCAACACTGCCAAATAAGAGCCATCTAAGATCACCGATGCACTCTCCTCCAACTTCCTCTTGTTGGTCAAAAGGTCTTTCAAGAACTTGGCATATCGAGGCATTTGAGACAACGCCTCCACAAAAGGAATGTTGATGTGCAATTGCTTGAATAGACCCAAGAACTTCTTGTATTGTTCATCATTTTGGTGGTTCTTCAATCTTGAAGGATATGGGATTCTTGGCTTGTATGGTGGGGGTGCCACCTTCTTCTCTTTATTAGCTTTCTCCTCAACTTCCATGACCTCGGGTGCTTCAACATTGGTCTTCCCACTTGGAAGCCTACCTCAACCTCACGATCACTTCTCAAAGTGATCGCTTCACATGTTCTCTTGGATTAGTCTCGGTATTACTCGGCAAGCTTCCTTGTGGTATCTCCGATAGAGACTTCGCGATTTGTCCCTCTTGATTTTCTAGATTGTGCAATGAAGCGGTATGGTTGCAAAGTGTAGCCTTGACCGATTGGAACCATGTATCTGATGATTGCACAAATCTAGTCAAGGCTTTCTCTAAGTCGGTCATCTGGGTTTCCAAGCCTGAAACTCTATTCTCCATGTTCGGGGCTTATTGTTGTTGAAAACCCGATGGTGCTATGGCCTTTTTCTACCCTTGGTTACTGCATGAGAAATAGGGGTAGTTCCTCCACCCTTGGTTGTAGGTGTTGCTATAAGGATTACCTTGTACCCTTCCCGAATTACCCATAAAGTCTACTTGTTCAGTCAAGGCTGAAGTAGCAATTAAAATAGGACAATCAGATGGCATATGTGAACCCCCACAACCATCACACTCATTATCACGGCCACCCTCGGTGAAGTCAATGTGTTAAATTTCTTTCTCAATGCCTCTACTTGGGCTGCTAAAGATGTCACCGCATCAATTTCATGGAGTCCAGCCACTTTCTTCTTTTTCTTTGCATTCTATTGGTAGCTGCTATTCATGGCCATTTCCTCTACCAACTGTCAGGCTTCTTCAGGGGTCTTGTTACCCATTGTACCTCCTGCGGCGGTATCTAGAAGTTGTCTTGTACTTGGATTCAACCTGTTGTAAAAAATTTGAATGGTCATCCATTCAGAGAAACCATGCAATGGACACTTCCGCAAGAGGTCCTTGAATTGCTCCCATCTCTCAAACAAGGATTCAAGCTCCATCTGAATAAACGATGATATTTCATTACGAAGCTTTGCCGATTTCACCGGAGGGAAGTACCTTGCAAGAAAAGCTTCGACCATTTCATTCCATGTCGTGATGGATGCTTGTGGTAAAGAATGTAGCCACTGCTTTGCTCTTCCTTTTGAGAGAATGGGAAAGCCCTCAATCTTATAGCATCATCCATAACATCGTTAATCTTCAGCATGTCACAAAATTCCAAGAAGTTTTCAATATGGTTGTTTAGATCCTCATCGGCCAAACCATTAAACTGCGCTGACTGCTGTATCATTTGGATGAATGCTAGCTTTAGCTCAAAGTTCAGAGCTGTACTCGGGGGCCACAAAATACTAGATTGTGTCCCCAATACTGACGGTCTGGTATAATCAGAAAGTGTTCTCTGCTGTTCATTCTATTCTGCTATGTTGTCAGACCCTTCAACTTCCACTTCAACAAGATTCGATGATTCTTGCACAGGTTCTTTACCCTTTCTTCTTAGTGTACGTTCAAGTTCAAGATCACTTTCAATTTATATCGAAGGGTTCCCTCGGGTCATAACCTGGAACTGCACCAAAACAAAGAAAATAAATCAGAACGATGATAGAATAAGAATATGTGAAGTAAAATGAATGATGAATAGATAAGATAACAAAGTGCAAAGTATCTCTAAATACCTACTTCCCGACAACGGTGCCAAAAACTTGACAACGCCCCTTGCGTGTGACCCGCAAGTGCAAGGGTTTGTCAAAGTAATAAATCCCAAGTGGGGTATCATATCCACAGGGAGTAAAGAATAAAAATACTAAAATTTTCTACTTAACCAAGCAAAAATGAATAATAATTGTGTTGATAATGTGCAATGTAAGCAAAAATAAAAGAAACAAGAATGAGAGGCTCAAGTAAGTGAGAGGAAAGACAATCAATAGAAGTGGGGTACTCGGACAATGCTCCCCCTAGGACTAATGTTTCAAGTGCAAGACCTACTAATATGCTTCCTAACTAATTCTTAATAAGTCGTGAAAATCCTAAAGCACACGGTCCCAAACCTAAGTTCAACTGTGACTAACTCTACACTATGTTCTGGCGGAGAAATCGCTTAGTCTCAATACCTCACACAGTGCAAAGTTGCATGGAGTTCTAGAGATTCCAAGTGATAAACCCTATTCCTCTGCATAGATCTAACCCTTTGGTCCAGACAAAAGACCCCTAGTCACAAATAAGGCTTAGATACTAAAGTCACTTCAACACTTCACTCTGTTGCTCGCGCAACTAAGCTCCAGCGGAGTTCATCCTTTAGTTCTTCACTCTATTATAACCGCTAAGAACTCTAGGAATTAGAGGTAGGATAAATCACACCGGAGGGGAGAGGGGACGCTCCGCTACCTCTCGACTGACCTTCTCAACCCTCTCCAATCTAGCTTTGTCTAACCCTCGTGCGTGTCACCCATCCACAAAGGTTACCAACATAAACACTCAACCCTAGTGTCACTCTAAGGGAGAAATCATTCAACAAGCATTCAAGATTGGATCTCAATTAAAAACATCAATTAAGGAAGACAAAATAAAGGTCAAAGAAACAATAACATCCTAGGGTTTACAAAATCCAAGTAACCACTAGGGGGTTTAGCTCTCCATGGAGCAAGATACAATTAATAATGAAATCGAAAGTAAAAACAAGTAATCCATAGGAAAACCCCTCGGTAGTGATATCGATGGTCTTTTGGAGTTACCTCGTCTTCTCCAAAGGTTCCCTTGTACGGCCTATGGCACACCTCACCGGATCGATGCCGATGAAAGCTTCCCAATAACCTTCTTCCAAGTGAAGTGCGGTGTCGATTCCGTAGAACCACTCCAAAGACTTTCCAAAAGCCTCACAAAACCCTAGCCGACAGCCTCTTAAAAGTTAGAGAAAAGTTGGAGAGAAGGATGAAAGATTCCCCCAAAAATCAGGCTGAACCGCGATTTAAATAAGGCTAGAATCGAGCATCCACACTCCCTTATAGATTTTTCACACGAGCCTGTGGAATTCCCACACGGGCGTGGGGAATTTCCACATGTTCATGTGGATTCTCTAAAAACGTGATTTTTAGCCGGCTGTGAATAGTAACTACTATAGTGTATTGTTATAGTGATTCGCTACAGTAACCTGCTACAGTACTCAGCAAAAACACTCCCAATTCCATACTTTTCATCGAGGCAACATAAACGGGCACACATTGGTAAAGATCATGCTATCAATGCACAAGTCGGGATACCCAAATGTGACTGCTTTCGTGCCCCTCCAACTCATTGTAATGTCTTGAATACGTGGAGGTTGGCACACATTCACATATCTTAGAGCTCCACTTGTGTTTTCGCGTTTGTTCCTTCCAAGATTCCACCAAATTGTGCGTTCATGATCTACTCTTAACTTCTCTTCTTAATACTTAGCTTCACAACCCTACATGCGCAAAAGAACACAAATTCACATTTATTAGCGCATAAACCTGATAAAAGTAATGCTCATTGTAAGGAAAAAACACTTCGTATTCTTAACACACAAGCACATATCAGGCAGTAATTGTGAAATTTGTGTATGCATACACGTCTAAAGAGTTTGACGATGCAGTCAGTGAACTTGCAGCTATATCAGCCAATGTACATGATTAGTTGTTACACAAGTCCAATATTGATCATTGGTGTAACTATTTGTTCATGGGTATGTGGTGGTACGAGATGTGCTAGAATGTACCAGAGTCTTTCAATGCCCGGGGCAAGACATCTACCAGTAATAAGCATGGTCGATACTATATGGTAAGATTAATCTACAGTTTAGTGTTTAATGTGTACTAATTGATGGTAATGTGTAACAATTGCCATTATTGTGTAAAACCATTTTTTCTTGTGTAGTAGACAATGGTTATATGTAGCAATACTTGTTCATGTCCAATAGTTTTAATATATGTTTAATATCTGATGTTATTATGTAAAATAATGTTCTCCTATGTATAATTTAAAGTTACTGTATGCGATATTACATGCATGTGTAATATTTTGAAATACTGTGTAGTATTTAACATTAATGGGTAAAATTGTGAATTGCTATGTATGATTACAAACTTGTGTGTAGCAAATTATGTTTATGTTAATTACTAACTCATAACTGGCTTCTCACATGTTAATGCGCAGGTTTAAACTTATGAATATGTTGAGTGAGCGGCATGAAGTGTCCGCCATGTAGGACACATACCTTTGCCCTGAGATATGCAAGAAGGTTGAACAAATCATCAAAAGTAGTCGGTATTTGTGGGTGGACCAATCAAGCGATGACACTTACGAAGTGGTTGACAATCGCAACAGTTCTGTCAACCTACGTGTCCGGAAGTGCTCCTATAGGAGATGGGAAGTACATGGACTCCCTTATAAGCATGCAACTACAGCGATTATGCAAACAAACACAAATGTATACTGCTCCATTGACGAATATTTTACAGTCGAATCGTATCATCGTGCATGAGACACAAATGTACACTGCTACGTTGATGAATATTTTACAATCGAATTGTATCATCGTGCATATGGCGAACCAATATACCAGATCCCTAACAATGACAAGCCATCTGATGACACCCGTCATCTCAGAATGTGGCCACCGATAGCAAAGAAATGACCTGGCTATCGAGTCACATGCCAAAGTAGACATAATCGACGATCTTGTAATGCAGTCACTATAGGCTAGATATGAAAACTCCTTTATGCAGTTATTTTACCTTTTGTCAAAAATTTATACTATATATGTGTAGCTTCACATGTATGGAAGCATGTGTTTTTATGTGTATTGATAATTGCTTGTGCATTAAGAAAACGAAGTGTTCTTTCTTTACGATGAACATTACTTTTATTAGGTTTAAGCGCTAATACATGTATATTTGTGTTCTTTTGCGCATTTAGGGTTGTGAAGCTGAGTATTAAGAAAAGAAGCCAAAAGTAGATCGTGAACGCACTATTTGGTGGAATCTTGGAAGGAACAAACGCGAAGACGCAAGTGAGGCTCTAAGATACGTGAATGTGTGCCAACCTCCATGTATTCACGTCATTACAATGAGTTGGAGTGGCACGAAAGTAGTCACATTTGCGTATCCCGACTTGTACATTGATAGCAAGATCTTCACCAATGAGGCCTTTGATTGAAGAAAAGTTGTAATCTACGGCATAAACGTGTGCCCGTTTATGTTGCCTCAATGAAAAGTGTGGAAATGGGAGTGTTTTGGCGGAGCACTGTAGCAGATCAATGCAGGATTATACTGTAGCAGTTACTGTTCATAGCCGGCCAAAAATAAGGTTTTTAGAGAATCCACAAGGGCGTGTGGAAATTTATCACGCCTATGTGGAAATTCCATAAGCCTGTGTGGAGAATCCACAGGGGCATGTGGATGCCCGATTCTATCTTTATTTAATCCGCGATTCAGCCTAATTTTTGAGAGAATCTTCCACCCTACTCTCCAACTTTTCTCCATCTTTTGAGAGGTCGTCGGCTAGGATCTTGAGAGGCTTTTGGCAAGTCTTTGGAGTGGTCCTACGGATTCGACACCGCCCTTCTCTTGGAAAAAGATTATTGGGGAAGCTTTCATCAGCACCGATCCTGCGAGGTGTGTCCTAGGCCGGACAAAAGGACCTTTGGAGAAGAAGAGGCTACTCCACAAGACCATCGACACGAATACCGAGGGTTTTTTCCTATGTATTACTTTTTTTTTACTTTCGATTTCATTATTTATTGTATCATGCTCCATGGAGAGCTAAACCCCCTAGTGGTTACTTGGATTTTGTAAACCCTAGGATGTTATTGTTTCTTTGACCTTTTATTATGCTTTCCTTAAATGATGTTTTTAATTTAGTTCCAATCTTCAATGCTTGTTGATTGATTTCTCCCTTAGAGTGACACTAGGTTTGAGAGTCCATCTTGGTAGCCTTTGTGGATGAGTGACACACCATGATGGTTAGACAATGCTAGATTAGAGAGGGTTGAGAGGGTGAGTCAAGAGGTAGCGGAGCATCCCCATTCCTCTTCAGTGTGATTTATCCTACCTCCATTTCTTAGAGTTCTTTGCGGTCACAATAGAGTGAAGTACTAAAGGATGAACTCCGCTGGGGCTTAGTTGCACGAGCAATAGAGTAAATCGTTGAAGTGATTTTAGTATCTGGGGTTTAATTGTGATTAGGGGTCTTTCGTCAGGATCAAACGGTTACATATATACATAGGAATATGGTTTATTACTTGTAATCCCTAGAACTTCATACAACTTTACACAGTGTGAGGTGTTGAGACTGAGCGATTTCTCCACCGGGACATAGTGTAGAGTTAGTCACAGTTGACCTTAGGTTTGGGACCGTGTACTTTAGGATTACCACGACTCATTAAACATTAGTTAGGATGTAAAATAGCAGGTCTTGCACTTGAAACATTAGTCATAGGGGAGCATTGTCCGAGTACCCCACTTTTATCGATTGCCTTTACTCTCACTTACTTGTGCCTCTCATTCTTGTTTCTTTTATTTCTATTTACATCATATCTTATCAACACAATCGTTATTCATTTTCACTTGGTTAAGTAGCAATTTTAGTATTTTTATTCACTACTCCCTGTGGATACAATACCCCACTCACTTGGGATTTATTATTTCGACAAACCCATGCACTTGCGGGTAACATGCAAGGGGGGTTGTCATGTATGCTGATAATCATATTTGCTCCTATTTAATTTTAGTTGTAATTGTGTGGTTAATCAGTTTCCTATGTAGTAACATTTGTTACTGTGTAAAGTTTAACATTATTGTATAGAAAAACAATTCTAATGTGTAAAACGATTCATTCTTGTGTACGTAAGTGTGTTATTGTATATGAAATTGATATTAATGTGTAAAATCCTACTATGTTGGATTTGCGGAGGTGTTTGCATGTAAAAGTAAAGATTTTACACACAGATATGATTAATAAATGATTTAAGTACAAACATTTGCATATTTAATTCCATATTAGGAAAATGTTCTCAACAGTTGCCATCTTTACCTCTATCTGCACCTCTAGTTGCTTCTGCATTTTTGATATAGTCTGCTTCTGATTCCTTAGCAGGTTCAGTGTCATCGGCAGTCTACATGGCAGGTTCTGTGTCCGCTGCAGCCTCCATGGTAGGTTCAGCGTACTAGGCAGTATTAGTGTCATCGGCAGTCTCCACGGCAGGTTCTTCATCCGCTGTAGCCTCCGCAGTAGGTTCAGCCTCCTGGGCAGTATCAGCATCGTCAACAGTATCTACGACAGGTTCTGCATTCACTGCAGCCTCCGTGGTACGTTCAGTATCCTGGGCAGTATCAGAGTCGTTACCAGTCTGGACGGCAGGTTCAATGGTTGCTGGAGTCTCCGAGGTAGCTTCAGTATATTGGTCCCCGGCAGCCGTCATCAGTATCTCCCCAGCCTTCCCATTGTCATTCTCCCCGCGAGCATCCTCTTCAATGGCAGAAATATTGCTAACATCGTCAGCCTTTATAATTTTTCACTAGATTCCATCCAGCAATATCTGTGACACATAATGTAGTCTCAAATATGGGATGTCCCCCCATGGTATGTCCAATCGTTCTCTATTCAAAATTTATTCCATCTAGCATACGCAAAATGTTGGACATTTATTGCTTCTGGGGGTTGTTGGGGCAGTCACGCACATGCTCTAGAGGTAGATCTCTAAAGCTGTTGTAGCCCGAATTAATCTCCAGACAGTTCAAAAAGATCTCGCTGAAGCATCATATTCCATCATCAGTAAGGAGTATATCAAATGAGGAATGCCAAGCGTTTGAGAAAGACTTACCATGTCAATGACATCTGAGTCATGCACAAACGACTGATGTGAAGAATAGTGCATGTATTTTGAATTCTCCAAGTCAAGCATCAGCAAATGATAGTGGCCATTGAAAATGATATCCTCCGTCATGTACACAGCCTGGTCTATCGCGGTTTCCAACTTCTGCATGGCGAGCACTAGAAGACCCGTGACGATGGCTCATTTTTGAAATGCAAGGGGATTTGAGAGTAACTGTTCACGCATGATGAGAACCAGGATGTCAACGACATCATCAGGGTCTTGATCTTTGCCTTTGAGGAGAACGTAAATGCTTTTACGTGTTGTAAACCCGCAGTTGTTCCTCCACACTATTGAACTACTGACCTGGAAAAAAAAATATGAGATGAAAAGTTCAACGTTAATCATATATAACACATATAATGCAGCTTAAACAGGTATAACGTATATTACACAGATATAAAACATATTACACACTAAAACACTATTTTATATATGTGTAATGGAATTTACATATGTACGCTTTATTTTACATAAATAATAATTATAATACACATGCAAGCAAGGATCATACACAATCATCATATATTATCTGGCCACTCAGGTGTTCAAGTAATGTGCAATGGTTGTCAGTTCCAACTCTTTCAACCTCCTGAAGCCTGCATACTTTTTTTTTTGTGGGAGGAAACCAGGCGGGGGTCTTCACTTCCGGGGTCACTCTCTTGGTGGACCTTCGTATGGCATTATTGCAAGAGAATTATTTTCCTCTATTCTATTCTTCACTCCAGTCAGGGATTCTATAAGTACGTCCACTCTCGTAAGGCCTTTAGGTAAATATCTGTTGCTTCAGTTGAACTGGAGTCCAGTGGGAACATTCTCTTCAGCATGGCAAGCGCAAGCGATTTCTTTTTTGAACCACGGGTCCTTGTTCTTCATGCTCCCTTTGGTTCGTCTTTCTTAGGTGTAAATTTTTTTTGGCGGAGCTCTCTTTAGTGGGGCCTTCCTCGTTAGGGCCCTGACAGGGGCTTTCTTGAGTGGAACCCTCTTCGGTGATAGTTTGGGTGGGACAGCTTCAAATATGTCTGCCTTAGCCTTATGGCGTGTTACACGCCTTGGCGATGCATCAACTTTACCACCTTCGGCGGTAGAGGTCGCTGCAACAGGTACAGGCTTCATAACAGAGGAAGGCTCGGTAACACGTGCAGACTTTGCAATAGGGGAAGGTGCTGGGGCCTCAGGATTGGTATTTTTATTTTTAAGTGCAGGCTCTGCAACAGGGAAAGACACTCGGGCCTCTCGTGTTTCATCAGGATCAGGAACCTCATCGACCGTTCCTACCCCTAAAAGACCTCACTACCCTCTTGAACCTCCTACCTGAAGAAAAAGGAGGAGAATAATCTGTTGCTTACCGCTATATGTTACTAACCAGTGGCGGTGACCTTGATACGGTCCAAACACGCATGCATTTCAAGAAATTCCTCTAATACCCACTCCAAGAGGTTCCACACATCATTGTCGTCTCCCTATGATTGACATCAAGAGAATTTTGATGAGTTGTCAGGGGGAGAATCCTCCCGGAATAGCTTTCTTGCCATCTGTCTGCTTGGTTTTGTAGAGGATTCCTTTGGGGGCCTGTTTTCTTTCGACAGGCCTCGGTGGCGGGGATCATCGTTTGGCCTTTTTTCTTTCTATCAGCCACTTTAGACAACCTCTCATACCCTTTCTTTCTGCTTTCTCGCCTTGCAACGCCAACCAGTTCAGTCTCCTCATCATTGGCTGAAGCAAGTTTGTAGAATTACAAAATTAGTCATATATTACACATGTAAGCCTTATTATACACATGCAAAACTAAAGATACATACAAACTATTTATTTTACACAGGAACACATAACATTACATATTAATATGTTTTGTCACACAAGTAATCTTTATTATGCACATAAAAATAGATTTCTACACATGTAGAAATTATTATACATATAAAAATATTTTTATACAAAAACTATATTATACACAGGCAACGCAGGTTACATGTTTTGCAAAAATTTCACATAACTAGATCACAAACTTACTTCTTTCCCTTTAAGCGACTTCAACAGAGGGCCGATTGAAGTTGCCTTGATGTAACTTGTTTCTCAATAACACATAATACGGGGTGTCCTTCCCAGCCGCTATTTCTTCACACTGCCAGTTACTTCGTAGAACCTAATGATGAGGGTGATGGTACACCCTTTCAAATATCCTGCGATGGTGTAGCTTCCTTTGCACTGCATCTGTACATGTCCAGCCATTGTTGGGAGATTGGCCATCAGCCACCTGTAAATGGCATGGGCCCAAGCATAACGGCCAAGTGAGGGAAGATTATCAATGCACTTGGCTGTAAATATTAGCACGTTAAGAGAAGTACTGGGGAAGAAGATGGTGGCCATGAAGTAGACCACCAGAAGCTTCATAAATGCCTCCTTGTCACAGTCTTTCTTTCGCATGAGCCTGAATAGGTTGTCTTTAATTGAGTCACGGTGACGATTATGCATTTTACTGAGGAATGTCTCCTCAAACTCACATTAGACCTTCTCATGCCTAAACGATATGATATCCACTTCCCAGTAGAGACCGAGAATGAGTGCCATGTCTTTTGGCCTGAATACCAGCATGCACTTTCCTATTTTGAAGTGCTGAGTGTGATCATCATACACCTGCAGCAACGCATCAAACATCCCTCTCTCCTGCATGATGGATGCGACATCCATGAAATGGGCAAAAGGAGTGCCTCAGAGTATCTCCCAATACCGCCTATTCATCTCCTTCCTCAATGAGGAGATCAGTTCCACAAGAGGAGCAAAGTAACACCGTATATTTACAAATGTCGTCTCCATCATCTGTTGTGGAAATAAAAGCAAAAAAAAAAACATCAATATCTTAAACATGAACATACTTATTTTACACACGAACAAGATATTGTACACAAGAACACCTTATGTTACACAGGAACTCAAATATTACACAGTAAGATACACAAACTAAATAACAATCTTAAGTAAATACGCATCATGATAATGTCGTATTTCACATAGAAAGGAACCAATGCCACAACATCTAAACACCACGCATAGCACTATCGTCCTCCTACTTAAAAACCCATTTTTCACCTCTTGGTTGCGATTTTCTTTGAAAAACTTCTTCAATGGCCAGCCTTCAATGAGAGAACAATAGATTCGGAGAAGATGAAAACAAATGCTCGTGAGGAAGATGACTGCTAGAAAAGGGTTCTCCATCGGCATCACAACAATGTATAGAAGACGAACAGTTACACCACCATTGGAGAAAAGTGGCTGTGGATCCAACCGTGCGCGGTTACCAATATATTCAAGGGCATTCTAGTTATTTCGCATGGCCGGGAACTTTCTCCACTCATGAAGGGTAGTTTGGTAACTTCCATAGCCATTTAACACCCCATCTAACACTGTTTGGGGAATAAGGGTTGAAAAGTATATGCCTAATAAAAGAGGGACTAAAAAGGAAATGGGAAATTTGCAGGGATTTAGAGGGAAAGTGTAAACTTTTCAGGGATGTTTCAATACTTTCCTGTTAAATTAATGTATTCTATATTTAAAAGAAAATGATAAGATAATTATATATATTAAAAAGATTAAAAATAAAGCAATTTAATTCATATATATTATATATATTATAAATATTTTAATATTATTATAATATTATTATAATATTATATATGTTTTGAAACCCGACCCGGGGTATGACCCGGGAAGGCTTCCGGGTCATGGGTCAATGGTCGAACCGAGTCGAAAATTGTTGACCCGGTCATAAATATGATATATATTTTTATAAATTTAATTATATATAATTATAAAAAATAATATATTATAAATTACTAAAATTTAAAAAAACAACAATAGAAAAGTTCAAATAAAAAGTTTTCTTATAAATTTATAAATATTAATTTAATACCCTAAATATAAATTCAAACAAAGTACAACATAATAATAAATAAAAAATAACATAATACAAGCTTTTAAGTTTCACAATACAATCTAATAAATAAAACTTAGAAATCATGCATTGATTTTGATTTTGAAGCAAATTTTATACATAACCCCCCTATACTTACATATTTATTATTTAAAGTTTTAATTGGGTTGACCCGGTTCGACAGGGCCGGATCGGCCGGTTCACCGAGTGTTCGGCCTGGTCAACCGGGTCAACACTGTACCCTAACTTTACCCGGTTTTTTGGCTGGGACAGGTTCAACCTGGTTGAACCTGTCAGGTTAACCCGAGTTTCAAAACATGACTTTCTTACGTTAATATATATATATATATATATATATATATATATATATATATATATATATATATATATATATATATATATATATATATATATATATATATATATATATATATATATATATAAAAGATAATAATTTATGTCTACATCAAAAGTTTTAAATTATCTCGACGGTAACGTGGACTTAAACCTCATATTATATAATTATAATGTTAAAGTAACATCATTTATGCCTCTAAATGTATTAGCAAAGCAAATGAGTCTCTACTTATATTAATTTAACTCTTAACTAAAGGATATGAACCTAAATGATAGTCCCTTCATTTTACAAAATTATCCTTATATTGTATAAAAAGTATATAAAAGTTATATAGATTAAAAAAAAAAAACTTATGTTATCTCCAATAAAATCCTTAAATGATAAGAATAATAGTTAAAAAGTAATATAATAATTAAATAATTTAAAATAAAACATGTATTGATTATCCAAATATCATTTGGATGGTTGATTTTTGCTATAAAATTTAACTAAAAGTTAATGGTCATTGAATTATCTGGACATCGCTTTTTTAGTTGTTTAAATACAAAAAAAATATTTTATAATTTTATATTTATTCTTTAATTTGTATTAGTAATTGAAAGCATGTGATTTTCTTAATTTTATTATTTAAAAAAAATATTTTTTAGTCACATTATTAATAGGTCTAAGAGATCAACTATTGATTCATAAAAACAATTTAATAATAATAATAAACTATTGAAGGCGAATCATCATCCATTCCTAAAGTTTATACTCTTTTCTCTAAACTTGAAACTTCATCATCTAATTTAGTTCTGATTCAATTTTAAATGATTTCAATAGTATGATATATAGAGAGAGTAAAGTGCAACTTCAATTAATTAAATTAGTTTGTGTGAAAATTGAATATTACTTTTTTTATTTGGCCCTAGAAATATTTATTGGCTCCGCCCTTGCCCCCATCCTTTTTATTGGTCCTTTTTAATTGTCGATTTTAAACATTTATAAAACATTAAATATTGTTTTTCTAAATTTATATTTAATGTATTTCCACAACTTCCAATAAATCATATTTAAAAATCATATTTAGCTACTAATTTTATTAAATCATATTTTAAATAAGGGTAATTATGAAAAGTTAACATAATTTTTTATAAATTTTTAATTACAAACTAATTTTAAGCAAAGTTTTTTTATTTATGTGAATTAGTTAAAATGGACAAGTAAAAAAGACCAAAGGAAGTATATTCCTGTAGTCTAAATTACTATGGAAGTTGAAGACAATGAAAATTGGTCCTTCTTCCCACTATTGGAAGGTGAAAACAATGAAGAAGAGGATGACGAGGATGAGGGCATGGACAGGAACTCTTGCCAATTACCCTTATCTTTCCAAAATGTATAGTTAGTGTTCACCATTGACGAGCAGGCTGTGTTGAACCCTATTCTTTTTTATCCTCCCTACCTTGGTCATGACGGAGGAAAGGATGGGGGTTAAGGTAGTGGTGCCATGTGGGGGGTCTAAGGATAGACAAAGAAGACTATAATTGTGTGGTGACCTCTTAAGAGACAAGCATGGTTGAGGCTAATAACTCCTATGCCCAGCAAACCATCTTATGGTCCAACCAACAAAAACCCACTTCTGATTCTCAGGCGAGATGTAGTCAACAGGTATGTGGCCATAATTCCATCATCGAGTATGATTGAGGATACTAATTTCCTTGCCCAACAACCCAAATTCACTCACAGGATCTCTTATGCAACCAAAGGGAAGGAGCTTATCGCCAGAGATAACGCAAAACGCCATGTTGAAAACATTCCAATGAGTTATTGTGATTCTCTCAACATGTTAAAGGATGCTAACTCCCATAAACACTGAACCACCATTGTGATAGCCAAGATTGGGAGGATCTTCGATCATTTAACACTCTCCAACTATCAGAACAATCCTTGCTGACAGAAAGCTGAAACATGGTCCAATTGAGCTAAGTGTCACTGAACCCATTCCCAACCCTCTAGAATCTAACCCAATTGTCCATTCTAGCGATGAGGTTGGATTTGATAGCATGTTGATTAAATCAAACCTAAATAATAACACAAGTAGGGATGGGCCTATCTCTAAGCTGGTGGTATCGAACATAAATTCTAACACAACTAGCCTTAAATTAAACAATCTGGTTAGCTCAAACCAGGTACAAACAGATAGAATGGCTCAAACTGGGCTTGAACCAACTTAGAGCCTATTTGAACCCAATCAGAACCTAACTAAACTCAATATTAACTTGGCTAGCCCGATTCCAGTTTCATCTAGTGGACTCAAGCCCAATGTTTCCAATCTACATTGAATTTTTCAAACTTTGTGAAAGATTAAAGCCGACAATATGATCACTTGTAGATTGGTTGAACATATGATCAAGACAAAGTACAAGAAGCTTACTATGATGCTTCCAAGCCTTTACTTTAGCGTACCATCATCTTGCAATATATGTGGCAACTTTCTAGAAAAGCCTGATACCTAATTCCAAAAAACCATTCAGCTTACATGAAATAGGTTCAACAAACTGACACTAATCTGACAGATAATATTGATCCAACATACATTATTAACCTAATTGACAACTGGGAAAATGAGGATGTATAAAAAAAGAACTTGGATGAGCAATTGTTAGAGTACCTAAGTGGGGAAATTGCTGTCCATGAGGATGTAAAAAGGATCAATCTTTTGTTCCTTATTTTGGATAATGCAACAAATGTGGTTGATCAGGCAAAGTTAGATCATGCCCATAATCCAAGCGCTAGAAGAGGTGAAAGGCCGAAAAAGCAATTATCCCAGTGGGCAGATGAAGCAAAATATGTAGTTCTTCCTCTATGCTCAGTGAAAAAAATCGCGCTTAAGCAAGCAACCACTCCCCTGAAAAACCTAAAGCAAAGAAGATGAGATTGGAAGTCTCGGCTACTATAGCTAAGTCCAGCTTGGAGATCTTGGGATGCCCCATTGATCTGGGTGATCACTCAAAAAAGACAATCTAGATAGGGAGCACATGATTGTTGGTTCTTAGCTCCACCTCAGGATGCTAGGGCCCTCTTATGTTATGTTTTAACATCTATCCAGTGTTGTTTTGTCCTTCTTTTTGTTTTCTTATTAGTCCGTTGAATGTTGCTCTGTGTTGTTTTGTTTGTCTAGGAGGTTCTATATCAAGTAGACAATAGTAGTTTCGTCTTTAGTTCTTGTTATATTGTTGCGTTGTTGTCCTTTGTTCGTAATCTACTCATCGTTTTGTTCTTCCATCTTTTTGAATGAACGTGATTTATTCACTTCTTTTTTAAAAAAAAATGACTGGTTAATATTCGACTGATTAATGTAGCAATTTAAGAAAATAGTAGATTTATTATTTTCTGAACTTTAATGGATTAATCAAGAAATTTTCAAATACAATATGTTAATTCTTGTCTAAATTTCAGTAGATTTTTTGAGTATTTTCTAAATATAGTAAGTAATTCTTTTCTAAGCTTCCCCAAATTGATTAAGCAAGTTCCAAAGAATACATGTTGATTTTTGCCTTAACAGCTGCATATTGATCGAGTAATTTCCAATAATATAAAATAATTTGTATTTAGTATTTACTAAATCTAGTTTATTCATTATTTGATATTTAATATCTTAGAAATCAATGCAATTTTTCTTGCAACCTTGTTAACTTGGGACGGATCTTACTAGCATATTTTTTGAGTAATTTATAAATATAGTAAATTAATAGCTATTTAACGTTTAGTAGTATGATTTTGGTAAAAAAGAATTGCATGAAACGAATAAAACAAAAACACACCTTTTCTTATTGAAACAATGCAATTTTTCTTGCAACCTTGTTAACTCAGGACGGGTCTTAAGATCATATTAGTCTGACTAAAGAACATGAATTTAGAAATACCCAGAACTGAAAAATGACACTGATGTGTCTAGATCCTTGGTCTAAGTTTGCATACATGTAAAAATATATAAAACATGTATATTTCAAATAGCATAAAAGCTAAAATTGTATGGTTCCATCCAAGAAAATTGAATGCATTAAATATATTCAAAAATTTTATTTTAACTAACTATTAAATATTAATTTTCACAATATTACAAACAAACTCAACGATCATCGTAAACATTTACTATATTTTTTGCTTTATTTTTATAAATAATTTAATATAAGCAAATATTATTAATCTATTGTAAACATATATAAACTTTTGATCTAGAACATCTTCTCCAGCCTTTCTAGCCATCCAATCCTCTTCTCCAATATCATCTCCACCATTGATTCACATGAGCATCCTCTCCAACCAGTTTCTGTTCTCTAAGCCCTAATTGTTTTCTGCCATGCTCTGTTTTGCCACTCCTGCTCTGCCATCTATCTATTTCATTAAGGATTGTGATATTTTGGCAAAGCTCTAACTACTCAAAGTTGAACATCCAACATCATCTTCACCCATCGAGCGTCGACAGGGCTTGATGAAAGTTGCATCAACTTGGAGATCCAAAGAGTGAATTGTTTCCAGTTCCTTGCTTATCCTCCAAGCATCCACTTATCTTTGATTTAGTGATTTAGTGTTCAAAGAGAAAGAGAGAGGAAGTTGGAGCTCTTTTCTTCTTCTTCTTCTTCTTCTCCTTCTTCTTCTTCTTCTTCTCTCCTTCTCTGTTTGATGATTTTTTAGATGATCATCTATGGTGACAAATTTTAATCTTGTTACTTCCTTATTTTTCTAGTTGATTTGATTTGATTTGAATTTTTTTTTGTTTAAATGAATACTAATTTTTTTTGTTTGTATTTCATTTGTTTTTTTGTTAATTTATTTGATGCATTTGAAGTTAATAAATGGTTGTTCATGCAGTGATTTGGATTATTGTTAAGCTAATATGGTGTGGTTTTGATTGCTATTTTGAATCACTTAAAAATTTGCAAGATTTTAATTAGAAAAATATTAATGGGAAAAATTGTTTATTTTTTTTTATTGATGTAAGGGTCTTAATGAATGAGTTCTTAATTAAGTATAGAAAAAGAAAGGAAATCATTCAACATAATTTTTATGTATTGCGTGTATAATTTCCATCTTTCCAACTTTGATTGTGAATGAATTTAGGGTATGAAAAGCTTGAGATAACATGATGATACTTTGATTGTGCTTATGAATTAAGTTTTGCGGATTCCTTCTAACACACCCATTACGTTTATCGCAAGTGCACATGTGGCTCAAGTAGTGTAATGTACTAGAGGGTTGGGTAGTCAAATCTACAGAGAATGAGAGTACTGCTATTTACTAATTCTTTGTTATCTAATTGCAATAAAGTAGTGATGATAAATTATGCAAGTAATTGAATCAAGAAGCAAATGAGTAATAAGGCAATAATAGAAAGGATCTAAGTAGTTTGAAATATGCACTTGGTCGATGCTCCCTATAGGATTTTTGTGAAGTGCAAGATCTAACTAATGTTTTCTAATTAAGATAGGTTGAGTCATGGGTATCCCAAAACACATCGGTCCCTTTCTCAAGGCAACCAACGATTAGTCCCATATGAGGTTCTAGTGGTGATCTCTCTCTTCGCCTATACCACATATGAATGCATGGAACTTTAGGGATCCCAAATAGATTAACCCAATTCCTAAAATTAGATCAATCTCTTTCTTAAGGCAATTGATCGCAAATCACATACAAACCTCGGCGGTGATCTCTCTCTTCACAAGGGTTCACACTAATGCATGACACTCGGTGGAATAAAGAGATAGGGATAATCAACTTATAAGGAAAATGGGACACTCTTCTACCTCAAAGTTCACCCTCTTGACCCTCTCCAACTTTGGTGAATCTAACCCTAGTGGGTATCTCGACACAACACTAGTGTGATTAAAACACACAATCTAGCCCTTGCTAATATGGATTTCATGAAATTAACACACAAGGTTGAAACTTAACATAAATCTCAAATTAAGGGAAGCAAAAGTTAAATCATACAAAGAATAAATCCTAGGGTTCACATGCCTAAGTACCCAAAAGGGTTTAGTTCTCCATGAAGCAATAAAATCTCAAACAAAATAATGAATGAATGCAATCAAAATTCATAGAAAAAAATCTGTGAGTGATTAACTCAATGAATAGCTCCTTAAGCTCCAAAGAATCACTTCACCAACAAGAGGCATGCCACCTCTAATCTAGTCTGGGTGACTCCCTTGATGACCTTGACAATGATGGAATTGATGAATATTAATGTAGGAACCTCCCTTTCAATGAGAAGACCCTCTCTCTAAACCTTAGCTACCTCCTTGACTCTGAATTACGACAAAGATACTAAAACAATAAAAATTGACCCAATTTATAAATTGGTGTTGGAAGTCCACAATGGGGTGTAAGTGCCTATGTGGATACCTGTGTGGAGGCACACGACAATGTGCTTGCTCGTGTGGGCCCACACGACCTAACACATAGCCATGCGGTGTGGTGTGTGGCATCCTGTCTTGCTTAAATCATGGATTTCTCTACTAAAAAATGTACACAGGCTGTACACGCTCGTGTAACTGTCCTATGACCTTTTAGTAATTGAAAATTACTCTAAAACTCCCAAAGTTGGCATACACACCCATGTGATGCTCATGAGCCCGTGTGAATGGCCCTTTGGCTTTTAAAAAAGCTCCAAAAGTACTTTTTGCCTCCATCTTTGCTTCCATTCTTTTAAAATGACTTTCACACACCCTAACTGCACAAAAGAATGAAATACACACAATATGAGTGCACATATCTGATAAAGACCATGCTCAATCTACATAAAATACCATAGTAAATTATGTATAATATGCACTTTTTAAACCACCCACATTTAAGCTTTTGCTTATCATCAAGCAAAACTAGTTAATACGCACAAGGAACAAGATGAGAATTGTTTGGTCTTTCATAAGTGTTTGTGTACTAAGAATACGAAGTATTCTTTTCTTACGATGAGCATTACTTTTATCAGGTTTTATTGCTAATACTTATGTTTTTGTGTTCTTTTGGGCATATAGGGTTGTGGAGCTAAATAGAGAAGAAAGGAGCTAAAGTAGATTGCGAATGCAGTATGTTGATGGAATCTTGAAGTAGACACATGAGAACATGCAAGTTGTTCTCAAAGATATATGAGTGTGCCAACCTCCATTATGCTTGATGGAATATGTAAATTGGAGGGGCACAAAGGCAGTCACACTTATGTGTTCCGACTTGTGCAATAATAGCAAGATCTTCATCAATGTTATCCCTTATTGAAGAAGCGACACAATCTACGTCATAGATGTGTGCCCGTTTATGTTGCCTCGATGAAAAGTGTGGATTCGGAAGTGTTTTTGGGGAGTACTGTAGCAGGTTATTGTAGCAAATCACTATAGTAATTTACGGTAGCAGTTCCTGTTCATAGGCCACAGAAAATCATATTCTTGCAGATTCACACGGGCGTTGGAAATTCCACATGCCTTTGTGGATTCCTTATTCTAGCCCTTCATAAAGCCGCGACTTGTACTGATTTGGGAATCCTCTTTTCCATCTTTTCTCCATCTCTTCCCCAACTTTGGAGAGGCCTGAGGCTAGGGTTTAGAAAGGCTTTGGCAAGGTTTTTGGAGTGGTTCTATGGCCTTCGACACCGTGTTCCGTCGGAAGATACTTATTGGGGGAGCTTTCATCGGCATCGATTTGGCGAGGTGTGCCCAAGGCTTGACGAGGGAACCTTTGAAGAGGCCAAGGCTACTTCACAATACCATCGACATGATTATCAAGGGAGTTTTATTCATGGATTGCATCTCTTTACTTTTGACTTCATTGTTGATTTTATTTTGCTTCATGGAGAGCTAAACCCTAAGTGGGTTCTTGGACTTGTAAACCCTAGGATGATATTGTTTCTTTGACCTTTTATTATGCTTTCCTTAATTAATGTTTTTAATTGAGTTCCAATCTTGAATGCTTGTTGTGTTGATTTTCTCTTAGAGTGACACTAGGGTTGAGAATCCATCTTGGTAATCCTTGTGGATGAATGACACACCATGAGGATTAGACAATGCTCGATTAGAGAGGGTTGAGAGGGTGAGCCGAGAGGTAGCGGAGCATCCCCTTTCCACTCTGGTGTGATTTACCTTACCTCCACGTTCTAAGAGTTTTTTGCGGTCACAATAGAGTGAAGTGCTAAGAGATGAACTCCGCTGGGGCTTAGTTGCGCGAGCAATAGACTGAAGCGTTGAAGTAATCCTTAGTATATGGGGCTTAATTGTGATTAGGGATCTTTCGCCTGGACTAAAAGGTTAGACCTATATTAGGGAATAGGATTTATCACTTGGAATCCCTAGAGCCTAAAGCAACCTAACATAGTGTGAGGTGTCGAGACTGAGAGATTTCTCCATCGGGGCATAGTGTAGGGTTAGTCACGACTGACCTTAAGTTTTGGGACCGCATGTTTAAGGATCTCCACGACTCATTAGACATCAGTTAGGAGGTATAATGATTGGTATTGCACTTGGAATAATAGTCCTAGGGGGATCAATGTCCGAGTGCCCCACTTTCTATCGATTGCCTTTCCTCTCATTTTATTGTGCCTCTCTTTCTTATTTTCTTTAATTCTTTTTACATTGATTTTGTTCACACCACTATCGATTCATCTTCACATTAGTTAAATAGCAATCTTTGTGTTTTTTATCACTATTTCATGTGGATTCGACTACCGACTCAACGGGGTATTATTACTTCGACAAACCCGTGCACTTGCGGGTAACACGCAAGGGGTGTATCAATCTTTGTTTTACAAGAGAGTACAAAAGTAAAATTCTATAATTTAGGAGGAGTCTATTTAACACCAAGTAATACAAGCCATTACTCTAGAAAATAATTGATTCAAAAGTGAAATCTGAATGTGTGTATGTGTGTAAGAGAGAGAGAACTTGATGAGTGCACTTTGTATACATGTTTTCATACACTAAATTCATCATTTTGCTTGTTCTCAAGTTTACTTTTATACATGAGAAGTGCTATTATGGGTATTTTTGTTAAATGTGCAGAAATTAGGGGCTCAATACATTTTGGAGTGAATTTGGGAAGAAAACAAGAAGATATTCAAAAGGAGTTCAAGTACTCAAGCTTGACATGGGCTGGACACGCTCGTATCATACCCTCCGAAGTTCTCATCCCAATGTTGATCCAGCAAGAATTCTGTGAAGCTTGACATGGTTATGGCATGACTGTGCCCATGCCTCCGAAAATCCTAGGCCAAGGGTGATTTTAATGTAGAATTATTGACATGTGCTGGGTGCCCCTGACATGACAGTGTTACAGCATTGCACGGTCAGGACACGATCGTGTCCTTTCCATGGAATTTTCCAGGCAGAGACACTCCTTTTCACCCAAGTTTCTCCCGTCATGACACGGTTTGGACACGAGTGTGTGCAGACCGTGTCAAGCCCGAAATCCCTCTTTATAACTCCAGTTTTTAGGGTTTCGTGATCATCTTTGTTCGGGGATTTTCTTCTCCACCGGGAGGATTTTGATGAGGGCGAAGATCAAGCTTATCCACACTTTCTAAGTCATAAAAGAGCAAGTTGGAGGCACAAGAGAAGTGGTTCTAGCACAAGGAGCTAGACATTGGAGGCAAATCTCAAAGAGAAGGGAGTCATGTCTTCTTTTTCTAGATCTAGTTTTATCTCCTCTATGTTGTATTCACCCATGAGGGCTAACCGGCCACAGTGCCCTGGGGTGGGAACTTTGTGACTTTGTATGCTTAAACACTTTTACTCTTCATAATTCACAGAGTTTTTTTGGTTCTTGTCTTAAATTTTGTGGTTGCATAACTTGATGTGTTCAATTTGCACAGTTACTTAGGTAAAACTTGGTGTGTGGATTGCCATAGTTGTGGTTACCTCATGTGATTGCAAAACTTGATGTGCATGAAACCATAGTTATTTTAGCAAAACTTGGTGTAATTGAGAACCATAGATGCTTCATTGCTTTTGAGTACACACTAGAACCCAAGAATGTACTTGGTAAACCTTGAGAATGAGTGAGCATTACTAAGTGCGGAGCGAACATCCCGAGGCATTGTTCTCTTCTGTTGACACTTAATCCAATTGCTTTTTATCTCCATCTATTCTGTTTTCCTTTTCTCTTTTAATTGTTCTTCCATTTATTCAATCTCATATCCTACTTATTTTCCACTAGAGATCAGTGTTAAGTGAGTATTTTTAGTCCAGTCCTTGCAGTTCAACAACCCTACCCCTTACAGGGTACCATTATATTACTTGTGTGCGACCTGTGCACTTGTAGACAATGCATCAGAACTCTACCCATGTCACCCCCTTGTTCATTAATTGAGGTTTTTACTATAAGAGACTTATTCCCTACTCAAACCAAAGAATTTGAATCTAAATGGGTAGTAGCAGCACACATCCTCTGAGGTAGCCATTTCCTGAGTGACCACTCAAGGGGGTTTTCACATTTCAAAGGCATTAGCTCTTTCTACACATGGATAGATGGTTAAACATGTTTTTAACTGGGTGATGTGACCAACATAAACAAGGTTTGATACATCTTCCTGTTGGTGCATTTTGTACATCTGAATCATAACATTAAATGGTTGACATCCTTTTAGGATCCTTTTGCTCTTGTTGTATTCTATATTATCTTTTAGAAAATCTTAATCAAGAGGAGTATGGTGACTAGGTGTAGTTAGTTAGTTAGTTAGTTTGTTTTGACTAGTTTTGTGCATGTAAGTTCCTAGTATTTTAATCATCAACTCTACAAAAGCTTTTTTCACTTTAACGATTGTATTTTCACAACATAATAGAACAATATACAAGTACTTTTTGGACTTTAAGATGAATGATATAATTATGAACTTGGAGCCTTGAAATATTTTAATAATTGAACATTGTCGTTTAACAACTTTGTAAATGTGTTATTTGTTGCTAGTCTTGTGATGTGAATAAGTGGATAATAATGATGGTTGGGTTTATCTTTGTTTGTGCTAATTTGGATGGGTTGATTTGCTTCATATATTTAATAAAAATAATGTAAAGAGTATCAAATATAATAATTTTGGTTAAATTCCTTATACCTTCTACTTAATTTTGGCTTCAAGTATTGAAGAAACTTCTAAGTTAATTCATTTTTTGATTGAAGTTTGGATGATGGCCTTAACGGTATGTTTAATATGGGCAATAATATATTACTATTTCTTCTCTTTCTTAATATTTGCTCTAAGTTTGTTGGTGGTGTCTAATTTTGCTTGGTAGACTAGATTGGTTGAGAAATATTTGTTCTAACTTTGGATTTTTCTTTAGTGCTCAAAATACATGGTTTAAATAATATTCATGTGAACATATATAGTGTATGTGTTTTGAACATATTTTTATTATATAGATATGTGTTACTTATAGAAATCATAATTGTTTTATGTTATTAGAATATAGATGAGTACTGATCGGGAGTCAATGTTTTACAGACTTACACATAGATGTAGGTTCATTGATGAGTGCATGTTATATAGATATTTTATATACCCTATTGTGTGTGTTCACTTGTCCTTTTAGCATATTTTTGTTATAAACTGATGCTACTTGATGTATGTTTGTTAAATGTTGCAGATAATTGGGGTTTGGACCAAAAGGAATGAAAAAAAGATGAATTCTGATGTAAAAAAGCATTGGAATACAAGTTTTAGGACAAGCAAAGTCCAAAGCATACCCATGCTTGGAAGTACAGTCGGAAGCACGGGCGTTCTGAACACCCATGCGGTTTCGCTGCCCTAGCATCATCGTGCTGAGGGAGCACGGTCGGTAAGCATGGGCATGCTTATCCCCGTGCATTTTACCGGAAATCTCGTTGGAATATCAACATGGTCAGTGTGCTCCTTGCACAAGTGTGCTCTCAGAGCACGGGCAGTAAGCACGAGCATGCTTACCCTTGTGTGATTTATTGTTTTTGTGCCAAAATTAATTCCTAGGATCTAGAGCCAAGCACGATCATTAGCACGTCCATTGGCACGGGCGTTCTTACATTGGGAAAGGGTTATTTAAGCCCTAAAGTTAGATTTCAAAAGGATATCTTGTTCTCTCTTTCTAAAGGCACAGGTTAGGACAGCCGTCGGCATCATTTAGGGCAGGATCTAGAATGGTGATAAGCATGGAAAAAGAGGATCGTCGGTGATAACCATTGTTAAGCCTTCTCCAATGTGATTGTGAAGCAAGAAGGGAGTTTAATGAACAATTTCTATTTCTCTTATTTCATTCCTATGATTGTTTGTAAGACTATGAGGGGCTAACCGTCTTTCAGTGCCCGGATTATGAACCTTGACTTTTAATTCTTTGATTTTAGTGATATTGATTCTTAAGTTTCCTTGTGGTCTCCCTTTTGTTCATATTGCTTATCTTTCTTCGTGTTGAATTGCAGATAGCCGCATGAGCATTGATTTTTCATTGCTAGTTCCCCTGTTGGTTGCCATTGCATTTTAAGTTGCTAGTTAATCCTAGATTGACTTGCTGTCTAGAAGGTAATCTCTACTTATCTAGCTAGTACACACATTAGGAAAGGGGTTGAGTCTGCTCCGAGCCTTAGGTGAGGACTTACATTATCAAATGTTCCATAGGTGTTTACCTTAGTGCAAGAAGAAACTCTTAAATGATTGCCTAGTTATTACATTTGTTAAGGGAATAAATCCAGGACACTGTCATTTTCACTACTATCTTTTCAACCCAAAACCTTGTCTCTTCTTCCTTCTTAATTCTTTTCTCCTTTAGTAGGCAAATTAATTCAACCCAATCTTTGAGTCGGCTAGATATTAGGAAATGAGTAAGTATTGAGAGCTATACCAGTCCCTGTAGATTTGACTACCCAATCCTATTTGGTACACTTTACTACTTATACAACCTGTGCACTTGTGGATACACAAAGGGCGTATCATTCATTAACCCTGAATTTGTGGTTGGGGTAGAATTATTCATTCAGTATGTTTATGGCCAACTGAGATTTCAGGATAGTAATAAAATAAGATGTTCATGTTGTAAGTATCAAAACCATAGATATGAATTGGCGGATAATGTAAAGTTGCAACTTTTGAGGAATGGGTTTATTCATGATTATCATCAGTGGGTTTATCATGAGGAACCTTTGTGCAAACTATAGTGAAACTCAGTTCAATACTTCAAGATTGAAAGATGTAGAAGCATCAAGTTCATATAGGGACATGATTATTGATGCAATTGGTTCTAACTTTGACCCATACTATGATGCAAATGTAGAGGAAATACCAAAGCCCACAACTCAAAAATTGTATGACATGCTTGATATAGCTGATGAACAATTATGGTCTAGATATGAATCACACACACAATTATTTGTTGTTGTAAGATTGTTAAACATAAAAGATAAGTTTTGAATGACAGAGGCTGTTATGATGCTATATTGCAATTTATAAAAGAGGCCTTACTAGCTAATGACGAGTTATTTGATAACTTTTGCTAAGTGCTTGAGCATGCACATTTTATATATCATTTGCACTACCTCTAGCATGTAATTTCATATGTTCAGCACTAAACTTGTATAGAATTGCATTCTTTTATTCACCATGGGATATAATTGCATTTCAGGGCCAAAGAATCAAATATGGATGTGATTTGAGACATATTGGACCATAATATAACTTCTAAAACATCACCATAGCCTCATCACGACCGTGGTCTGATCATGCCAGTGTACAAATCTATAGGAAGATATCACAGAAGCCATAACGGTATTCACAATGGCCATTGTATATATAACGCCCACGGTTAATGCACACAATACCCAAAGTCAGACATGGCAGGTTGTGACTTATGACCCAAGAAACTAACTTTGATTACAACGGCCCGAACAACAGCCGTTGTGACTCCGTGGCGGACTCAGGATATAAATAACCATAGGTTTTCTTATTTTAGAGAGGATTCTTATGCCAAATTTGGCTAGAGGTGGCCAGCTTTCTAAAGTGTAGTGAGCCTTGAGATGAGGTTCAACCTAATTTCAGCGGATTTCGGTGAATTTCTCAAGAGGAAGCAACCCATATCAATAGTGGAGGGTGCGTGAAGAGATTCAGCTTCATCTTGATATCCTTGGGATTTTCTCAACCTCAACCATCGAAGACCTATTGGAGGGAGTTAATTTTAGGATTCTAAATACATTTCTTGTGGATTCTTTATTCTTTGATCGTTATTATTTATCCATAAGAGGACCTAATTCAAGGGGATTATATGTCGATGTACCTCGGCTTTTACTTGTGAGCATTAACTTTCAATGGTAATATATTATTTTTTTTAGTTGATTGTGATTTATTGCAGATTTTCTTAATGATAATTGTGTTGATGCCATGAGGAAGAGATTCCCACTTATTAGAACATCCATACTTTATCAGATCTATGCATACGCTAAGAGATTAGGTATAGCTAGATTTCTGGATTAGGATTTGATTATCCTTTTTTGTGGAGTTCTAGATCTTAAAGCTAATAGTAAGCCGGAGTGGAAGAGATTTCATCTTAAGTTCATAGTGTTTTAAACTTGGTTGCCAAAAGATTGGGACCAGTAGGCCTATGAATTCCCCTTGTCCATCACTAGATAACATTGTCATATTATATTTCATTTCACTAGTAAGTGCTAAGGGACTCTCCATACGTGTACCCACTCCTTCCAATTGCACCTTAAGATCCTTGATTGTAATTTAGAGTTAATTTGTAGAAGTAGATTTATTTTACTAGAAGAATTATCATAGATGTTAGGCTATTGATTAAGCAAAAATAAAGTAATAGGAGATTCTCACTATTCTCTAAGGAATACAACCCTCGTGCTCATCCACAGGGTATTACATGACGACCCGTATACTTGCGGTGTTACATGCATTAAATCATTCGCGTGGTTTGCATGCGATCAACTTCTATAATATAAGGAAGTTTGTTGCAGGATTGGGTTTTCCATGTGAGAAAATCCATTGTTAAATAAATGGATGCAAGTTATAATGGGGTGAGGATAGTGATAGAATAAATTACAAGGTTCATGACCACCCTCGATATGAAAGTTGAAAGAAAGTAGCTGGAAATCATAAAGATAATTCATTGGATTAGAAGATATATTATTTTCCTTTCACACCTAGCTAGAAAGGTTGTACTCTTCAAAGGCAATGGCTAAGGATATGAGGTGCCACAAAGAGCATGATAAAAAAGATGACATGATATGCCATCTTTCTAAGGCTGAAGCATAGAAGCTTGGAAACATTTTGATAACATGCGTCCTCTCTTTGCATCAAAAACTTGAAATGTAAGACTTGGATTGTGTATTGATGGAGTTCAACCATTTGGGCAATCATGTAAGCAATATTCTTGCTAGCATATTATTGTGACACTATACAATTTGCCACCATGGATGTTTATGAAAGGCCCTTATATGTTTTTAACTATTTTTATACATGGTCTAAAATCCAAAGTGAAAGATAGATGTGTACTAGTAACCAATGATAACAGAGTTAAAACACCCGTCGAATGTTGGGGTAAAAGCATATGATGTGATTTTCAGATGAGAGCCCTGCACATGTGAACCATTAGCAAGTTTTCAACTTATGGAAGTCTATTAGGATGGAGTACAACAAGAAACAAAAACTTGTTGATATTGCATGAATAAATCAAAAACTGTTAGTCTTATGAATGATGGTAAAGTTCTGAGGTTTGATTATCATTAGCAATTCCTACTAATAAGTGCTTGAGTAGACATATTTTTATATATGTTTCACATGCATTGAGCATCATTTTTACCATGGTTTATGTCTCATATTGTGTATTTGGTGTTCTTTTGTGCAATTAGGTTGTGAATGCCTTGAGTTAAAAGGAAGCAAAGATAGGCTATAAAGACACAATGTTGGGAGTTCTTCTTCAATTCAAAGACCAAGATATGAGAGGAGTTCATGAATATGGAGATGTGTGCCAACTTACAAGGAGATTCAAGCCAATTTACTAGTTGGTAGGGCACAAAGGCAATCGCATCTTCATGTTCCTTCTCTTTGTGAAGATTGCAAGACCTTTCAAAGATGCGTCGATGAAGAAAAGTCTTATAACCTGCCACATGGACGTGTGCCCGGCCATGTGGCTACAAGAGAAGAGTATTTGGACCGCGTTTGTGAAAAGTACTGAAGTAATTTTACTGCAGCAGTACTGTAGCAAAATTAATGTTCACGAGCCTGCGTGGAAATTCCTGCAGCCCACGCAGGCGTGTGGAAAATCCACATAGGCATGTGGGGGTGCGTGACAGGCGCAGTTTTGGGCTATAAATAGGCCATTTACCCTATTCTTTGGAGACATTTTGCGGGGCTTTTGGTGAGCACTGAGAGGGCAAAGCGGCTAGAGTTTTAGAGGAAATCTTTGGCGATATTGGAGGATATTCATCACCAACTTTGATCGATCTTCTCTCCGTCATAGCATAGAGGGGGCCTTCGGCAAACTAGCTTCAGAGGAGGATTCTTCAAGATGTTGAGCGACCCATCAAGGCCATCATCACGAATTCAAGGGGGTTTTCCTCTTTGGTTTTCATTGCTTTTCATTGTATTACTCACTGTTTTATAACTTGCCCCATGGAGGGCTAAACCCTAGTAGGTATTTGGGCATGTAAACCCTAGGATCTATTCTTTTGTATTGATTTGCTTTATGATTCTATTAAATCCAAGTTAATTTGAGTTTTAACCTTGTGATTCCATTGTTTGCATGTGTTATTAATCCTTGCGATTGATTATTATGCTTGATTGTTACTTTAATGAGAGAGAGGTCTCCATTGGAGTTAGAACTTCAAGGTTAAAGAGGGTTGAGAGGGTGAGTCATGAGATATTGAAGTGTCCCCTTTCCCTTCCGATTGAGTGTTTCTTATCTCTGTATTCCCTAGACTCTATGCAACCATATTTGGTGTGAGGCGTGAGATTGTTAGATTTCTCCGCTTGGACCTTGTAAGGGGTTAGGGATCCTTTGATGGGAAATATGGTTGGATCTATCTTTAGGAATCAATTTCACTCTTAGGTATCCCTAGAGCTCATTGTTGTCATATGGGGTGTAAGGTGTTTAGCTTAAGCGATTTCTCCACCGGGACCTTGTAGGGGACTAGTACCAGTGCTTGGAGGCAAGGGCCGGTTGTTCTTAGATTACCTCGACTCATTAGACTCAATTTAGAAGCATTTAGCGAATCTTAAGCTTTATGTTAGATCCTAGGGGGAGTATTGCCTGAGTACCTCATCTTCATTAATTGAGATCTCCTTTACTTTATATCTTGCTTATTATCTTCTCTTGCAATTATTTCATTTCATCACATCCATTGATTCCGACTAGATAGCTGAGAAGTGGTTAATACTAATACTTCCGTTCCCTATGAATTTGACTACCCATTCACAGGGGTAATTATGATTTTGATACCTGTGCAATTGCAGTTTACACGCAATTCGGGCTCGTGTCACCTACCAACACATCATCCTTTCAGAAGAAACAAAAATGACTTCATAAAGAGCAAGATTGAAGGGTCACCACCTCTACCTATTTTGGCCAGAATTCAAATTATAAACCAAATCCAAGACTTAAAGTTAAAGAAAAATAATAGAAGTTAGTGCTAAACAATGGAATGCTCCCATTTGTAAGTTAAGTGGATAGCACAAGTGTAGTATATTTTGGGATTTGCTTTATTAGAGTACTAATATTATCTATCATAATCTCAATGTCATGCATATGGAGAAAAATGTTTTTGAAAATGTGTTTGACACTATGATGGATGTGGAAAGCAAAACCAAAGATAACGCAAAGGCAAGAGAGTATGCAAAAATATATTGCAAGTATAAAGAATTGGAGAAAAGGAAGCAACTAGGATATATCCTAAAGCTTGTTATAGCTTAGGTAAGAAGCAAAAGAAGTCGTTTATCAATGGATGAGTTAACTTTGTTTTCCGTATAGGTATGTCTCAAATATGACAATGTTAAGCACAAGAAATTCTTTGCTAAACAATACTACCAGGGGATTTTAGCATTTTTGATAAGTGCTTGTGTATAAGTATTACTAAGTATACTTTTCATACATTGAGCATCACTTTTATCAGATTTTATGGCTCATTCATGTGTATTTGAGTTCTTTTGTGCATTTAAGGATGTGCATACAATTTTGGAAGAAAGGAAGAAAAAATAGATCATGGACGCAATTGTTGACGAAACTCTTAGACCGAATAAAGATCAAGGCACAAGTTGTGCTCATAGACAGGTGGATGTGTGCCAACCTCCAAAATGGTCAAGTGAATACATAAAGTGGAGGGACACAAAGACAGTCGCACTAATTTGTTCCAACTTGTGTAACATTGTTAAGAGCTTTGTCAATGTGTTTGAAAGCAAGATGCGACATGATCTACCGCATGGATGTGTGCCCAATCATGCCGCCTTGATAAAGAATTGAAGTCAGGAGCAATGCAGCAAAAGTACTGTAGCAGTTTGCAGTAGCAAGTCGATGTAGCAAAAAATTACTGTAACAATTACTGTTCACAGTGCGTAGGAAAATCGAAGCCTGGAAATCCACACGCCCGTGTGGAATTTTCACAGGGGCGTGTGGATGCCCGATTTTAACCCTTTAAATACCGCTTTGAGAGTTTATTTTGGGGAAATCTTCTTCCTATCTTTTGCCTATCTTTTGGGGAGAGCACTTCTAGGGTTTAGAGAGGTTTTTGCTGGGATTTTAGAGCGTTCCTACGGTATTCGACATCATTTTCCTTTAGAGGAGAGTTATTGAGTGAGCTTCCGAACTCTTGGATTCGGGGGGGTGGTTTCCTAGGCTTGACAAAGGAGTCTTTGGAGAAGACGAGGGTCTCTTGAAGACCATTGACACGAACGACAAGTGGGTTATCTCTATGGATTTCTTGCACTTATTTTTGATTTCATCTTTGACTTTATATTGCTCTATTGAGAGCTAAACCCCTAATGGGTGCTTGGACTTGTAAACCTTAGGATGATTTTGTTTCATTGACTTCTATTATGCTTCTTTAATTGATGCTTTAATTGAGTTTCACTCTTGTGTGTTTATTGATTCGATTTTCCCTTAGAGTGACACTAGCGTTGAAATCTATCTAGGTAACCCATTGAATGGGCGACAACTTCACTTGGATTAGACTTAGCAAAATTGAAGAGGGTTGAGAGGGTGAGTTGAGAGGTAGCTGAATGTCCTCTTTCACCTCCGATGTGATTTATCCTACGTCTATGTTCCAAGAGTTCTTTGCGATCATAATAGAGTGAAGTGCTAAGAGAGCTTCTCCACTGTGGCTTAGTTGTATGAGTGACAGAGTGAAGTGTTGAGTTATCCTTAGTGCTGGGGCTTAATTGTGGTTAGGGATCTTTTGCCTAGGCCAAAGTGTTAGATCTAGGTTAAAGCATAGGGTTTATCACTTGAAATCCCTAAAGCTTCAAGCAGTCCCACACAGTGTGAGATGGTTAGAGTATCCCTTTTCGCCAGGGCATAGTATAGAAGGTTAGTCACAGTTGACCTTAGGTTTTGGATCGTGTGCCAATGGATCTCCACGACTCATTAAACTTCAATTGGGAGGTACAATATTAGTCTTACACTTGAAACAGTAGTCCTAGGGTGAGCATTGTCCGAGTGCCCCATTTTACCATCGATTACCTCTCTTTAATCATCTTGCTTTCTCTTTTCTCTCTTTCACTTTTATTTGGATTGATATTTTGAATCAACATCACAAATTGGTTTTCACTCTAGCTAAATAGTAATACTTATTGTTTCTGAGCATCTATTCCCTATGGATTCGACTACCCACTCACCGGGGTATTTTATTACATTGACGACCCGCGCACTTGTGGTACACACACTCAAGGGGTGTGTCAATTTTACTTAGAGAATTTTTCCTAGCTAATTACTATATATATATTTTATAATGGGTAGCTGACTAAGAAATATAGAAATTAAATTAAGAAGGAATGGGAAGTAGTGGAAGAAAGTGAGGACCTAAGGTGAGATAATGAGAGTGAGAATACATAAATACAATGTTCTACTTGATTAAAGAAAAATCAAGTGGATGATCAATTTAAGAAGTTCTTAGAGCTATTCAAGTAGTTACACATCAATGACCCATCTATTTAAGCTTCATCCCAAATGCTGAGATCTGCAAAATTCTTAAAGGAATTGCTTATAAATAAGAGGAAGATGGAAGAATTGTCCACGATGACATTGACTGAGGAGTGTTAGGCCATGCTTCAGATCAAGCTCTCATGTAAACTAAAGGATCCATAGAGTTTCACTATCCCTTGTCTCAATGGTAGCTTGATAGATGAAACAACTTTGGCAGATTTAGGAGCATGCATCAATATTATACCCTGTAGGATTTCTAAGAAATTAGTGTTAGGGAATGGGAACCCACTTGACCTTGCAATTAGTAAATAGGTCAATTATGCATCCTAGGGGAATCATAGTGGATATTTTTGTTAAGGTTGTTAGATTTATCCTTCTAGTCAATTATGTAATTCTTGATAAGGATGAAGATGCTGAGTGATATGTGCTTGAAAGTGCATATTTTACATATCATTTACACTATAGTTAGCATGAGATTTGATATGTTTAACACTATATTAGTACATAATTTCATTATTTTGTTCATGATGAGCTTTTAATCTGCTTTAGATGGCATCAAGTATGCCACAAAACAAAAGATAGCAAAAGATATTTTTGCTATACTTGTGTCCACAGTGGCTTCAGAGTCTACAGTTAGTATATGTGGCCGATTGTTGAGTCCATATCGTAGAAGCCTTCATCCAAATATGGTGGAAGCTTTAACTTGTGCCCAAGATTGGTTAGTGAATCAATTAGAAGGTAAATTAAAAAATTTTAACTTTTTATAATGATTTCTATTAATAACTTAGCTAATTTTTTCCTAACTTTACCACTTAGATCCAAATTCAATTTCATTGGATATTGCTTCAACTTGTGAGGAGGAAATTGAAATTGATTCCATTGCTCTTGATTTGGTGTAGTATATTATAATTTATGTATCTCTCTTTTTCATAAATATCTTATAGTATTTCTGCTACCAACTATTGTTTTCATCATATTCTTACAGGATTGACCAGTTGGGCATATCCCATTTAAAGGAGCAAGCTAGATTGTAGGAGTGGTTTAAATATTATGTTTTGAAATAGATTTCTTATGGTTTTATTTAAACAAATTGTTAACTTTGGGACAAGACATCATGTTGGACTTATTATGCTTTCAAGTTGTTCTTTTGTTGTGTTTTCTTGTTGCTATAACTATATTTATTGTGTGTTTTAATCGTGTATGTTATTTAGCTTTTCTTTGTTTTTATTACCTTTAAAATTTAGAGATTGTTCTATGCTTATTACTTCTATTAAAAAATTTGTTCTATGGCAAATGGAGCTACAAAGAAGGAAATTTGCTTAGAGTGGTTGAGGGGGATAATGAGAAGTTCTTGTTTGCTCAAGAATAGAATAGAATGATATTTTTAAGTTTGAGTTATACATAAATTTATACATATGTTTTATTTGTATTGAAGTAATGATTTTCTCCATTGGTCATTTTTCTTCGTTGGGGGATTGAGTCTCCAACAATAGAAGTCCAGCTTGAGAATTTGGATATAAATGCATAAGCTTGTGTAGGAAGCAAGGGTGTTCCAACATGTTTAAATTTTTCAGCAACTTTTTTACTATTCATTATCATTTTTTTTATAACAATATTGTTATTTGTTGTAATCCAAATGTATAATCTCGGTGAAAGCATTTTAATTGGAGTTTATATAGTGTTCTCAATCCTTGGTTGCTTGTTTATATTCATAAGCATAGATGGCTTGAAAAAAATGATGGGATGCGGTGGGGCGGGGTATAAAGAAAACCCGTGGTAGTGGTTGTAGTATTAAAAATACCATTATTCAGACTAGTAGGTGGGGTGGGCCAGGGGCAGGGTATGGTTCAGGCAGGGTAATGGTGGTAGAGGCCTGGCTACCCCATTTCGATCCCTACTTCAAAATATGAAAGTATTTATTTTCCCTATCAATAAATTTTTTATTATGTTTGTAGAATTATGCAAATTTATTTGGTTTAACTTTTGATCACTATGATAGGTTATGATGGGTTATTGGGTAAGAGACATACTAAACTTTTATCAATCTATGACTCTACGAGGACAAAATAGTTAAAATAAATTAAGTTTATAGATTAGGGGCTAAATGAATACTTACATACTTTTGATGCCAAAACAAACACTAACCTTATTGCTAATGTTTTTTACCATTGAATTTCAATGTTATCATTTATATACCACAAACAAAACAAAAAAAAAATCATTGCTATCTCAGTTCATTTGTTCAATTTAATATATAATAATTTTTTTATTAAATTAGAAAAATATTACAACTTTTAATCACTAAATTCCCTTAATAAAATTACAGAAAATGGTTTAGATACATAAATATGGTTAGGGAAATTTAAATATTTTTATTAAATTTATATTAAAATGGGAAAGACCATAAAAAAAAATTTGTCTTGCTTTTTAGTAGTTTATGAACAATAATAAACAACTAAGTATGGAAAAAACCTTTGTTTTTCTTAAAACCCAAAACAAATGAAAGAAATTTAAATACTAAGTTTTTTGAATAGATTTTTTGAATGCGGTGGATGCCAAGTTAGCATCAACATCATTTTTTCTCTTTCCAAATTCTTCTTTTTTTTCTTTAAAAAAAAAGAACTTGGCTTCTCTTATCATCTAAACCATAAATTTAAACCGTAACCCGTAAATGATATATTGGAAACCCTTTTCTAAACCGTAAATTGTAAACTATAAACTCTAGATTTGGGTTTAATATTTAGGGTTTTGGATGTTAGAGTTTTATAATCTTTTATAGTTTTAGAATTTAGATTTTAATGTTTATGCATTTGAATTTAAAAGAAAGAATGATGATGTGTTTCCATCCACATCATACGGGAAATCTATTTGAAAACCTATGTAAAAGTATCATTACTCTCTATATATAATATGTAAACTATTAAATTATAATTTAATGCTATGTTTAATAGTAAAAAAAAATGCAACAGAAAGTAGGGTTATAGAATTATGTTTTTCAATTTCAAAATTTACAACTAATTACATTTGTCTAAATAATTAAATTAAATATTATTTAAAAAACATTGGTGAGGAGGATCATTTATCCGTGGGCCAACTTTTGGTAGAACTAGTTTTTTAATATCATTATAACGTCATGTTGGCTCATTTAATTGCTAAAATTAAATGTTTGACTTTATATGTCTATTAAAAAAATTGTTGCCTTTTAAAAGAAGGGTAAAAATTTGGGTAGGTCACTGTACTATGACCTTTTTCACTTTGGGTATCATATTTTAAGTTGTATCATTTTGGTCATCAAGCACTAATTTCATTTAATCCTATGTGGCCATTGGAATGGCACGCATTATTAATTCGAACCTCACTAAGCTAACGTGGACTTGATACGCCAGACTTTGCCGAGGTAGACATCTTCTATAGCCATGTGTGCACTCCATGTCAAGATGCCTTTCACATCATCATCCACATCAGCCTTCTCTTCCACACTCTTCCATCCCTTCAAAAAACCCTTTTCTTCATGTCTTGACTAGCCCACCCTAGAGGGTGATGCGAGGTCTCCATTATCGAGTAAGCAAGGCAGTCCAAAAACCTTAGCAGCCAGCAGTGAAAGCAAAAACCAGAGTGAGCCAAAACTAGTGCGATCATGACAGACACTTGATGAAAAAGATTGACTAATGGTGAAGCACCAAGTTTCCGTAAGTCTATTTATTGCCTTATCTCCCCATTGTTGTCAAATGTGAAATGTACTTCATCTTTGAAGTTTAAAAAGGAAATGTAATTAGGGTTTAGCGATGCTTTAGCCATTGAAGTAACTATATGCATTCCCCTTTTTTGAAGGAATAAACTAGGTTTAGGTCTTCTAGTTTGTGGATGTGTATTGTGTGAATGTGTAATTATCTTAATTCTCCTTAATAATCATGTTTGTTTTTTCATTGACCTTCTTTGCTCTGTTTTTGTTTTATTTCAAGTCTCATTGTTCCGATGGGTTTAAATGTGAATTAAAACTTGGTTATCGTTGGTGTTTGTATACTTTGTGTTTGATTTCCAAATGATGTATATGGGTTTTCTTATAACTTGTCAGTTTATGTTCTCTTATGCCATGTTTTTATCACCTGGTCTTCAAATTGAGTTGTTATTGTCTTTGATTGATAGGCCACCATTATAATTGTGTTTGAGTTGTAATTAAGTTATAATTTTCTTTGAGATATAATTAAGTCATAATTATCTTTGAGATATGATTAAGTTATAATTGTCAGGTTATGTTTTGTTATAATTGAGTTATTGGGTTGTATATTGTCTTTGTGTTGTGAAATTTGTGATTATGCTATCTATCTTTAATTATTTGTTTTAGCTAGAACAACCTGATGCAGTTGTTTTTCTTGAAACTATTCTAACTTTTATTATAATTTTGGTATTTCCTTGGAATCTAGTTATTATTGTGGTCACAATTTTGATGTGTGTAACTTTTATATACAAATTTATGTTTTTTCAAAACTTGAACTTGTATTTCTTACTAATGTAGAAGTCTATATTATCTAGCCACTCTGTTTTGATGGTTGTATGATGCATGTATGCCCTCCATTGTTCCATTTTTTTGTGTTAGGAGTCTGACACTACCATGCAAATACAGTACCGATTGCATGCTCATTATGTCAATGTAAATCAATCAACATAAATAATACCCATAGTTTATGTTTTATTTCAAGGCTGATGTTTGAGAAAGTGAAATGAGTTCATGTTTTGGGTGTTTATTGTTAATTATGTGTCCTAATGGCTCTTTTGTTTTTTTTACCTTGTGCAATTTAAGTTGATGACTAAGAAATTGAAGCATATGATGTTTAAGCTATTTTCTTTATCATGTTTGTTGATGTTTGGAAATTTTTGTTATTAGGGTTGATGTCTAAGAAATTCAAACAATAGTTGTTTATATTATTTACTTTGACAATGTGGGTTGGTGTTTATTTGTTTAATGATCTTAGCAATCTTATTGTGGGTTGATTTTCCAATTAAAGTAGTACTCATAAGGGACCAATTTAGAAAGGTTTCCTGGCTCCTTAAGTATTATACCCTAAAATCTGTAATGAAAGATCATACAAAATAATGTACACTATCTCATAAGTATTTGACAGTACCTTCATGTGTTTGTTTTATGTGCATATGCCTTTTGTGGGGTAGTTTTATGGGTTTTTTTTTGTTTCTTTATGTGGTTCTTTATTGAATGTTATTATGCAATGTTTTACTGTGAAAGTGTTCACATCCTACCTAAATTAGTTTCAACCCCATTTTAATGTATCACTATCTTCACATTTGTTTTTTTATTTTTCAGTGTCTACTACTAAATATTTCACATTGCAAGTGTATTATGGACTTGGTGATGTAGAGAATTGGAGTGGTTATAGTTTTGCAAGGTTTGTTGATTACTGTGATGCTGACTATATGTCAAAATTAGAAATTGTAGACATGGTTAAGACATTAAAATTAGATCTAGAAGGTGCCACTTTTGGGTTTAAGGATAGTATTAGGAAGAGGATGGCGATGTTTGAAATAAAGAATGATTTGGATGCATTGGTAATGGCATTGGCTGTGGGTGGGAGTAGGGTTACAAACTTATATGTTAAGAGGATGTTGCTCTAGAAGATACTATAGAAGAGGATGTGGAATAGGAAGATGAGGAAGAAGAAGAAGAAGGCAATGAATTACATGATTCTAAATTCAGCTTCCATAGTGATAGAGATGAAGGAGAAGTTGGAGTAGATGGCAGTGCTAGGCTTAGGCCTGAGATAGCTGTATATTCTGAAAGTAGAAGAGAAGATAATGATGATGAAGATGATGTTGAATTTGAGTATGCTGTGTCTGATGAATTACAGTCATGTTCATCAATATATGAGGATGAGTTAGATCCTGCTAGACCTAAGTATGCTGAATTTAATGAACAAATTGACTTGATAGACCCCCAATTCAAAATTGGTATGAAGTTTAGGAGTTTCCAATAGTTCAAAGAGGCAGTAAGAACTATGGTATAAAGAATAGTTGTGTTATGAATTTCAAACCAAATAACAAGAAGAGATGTCATTTTTACTTATGGGCCTCACTAATGATCAAATGTAAGAGCACCATCCAAATAAAAGCTGGGATTTTCAAGCATAAGTGTACTAAAGATCATAACATAAGGCATTCCAATGCTCAATGGATAGCACAACACTATTTAGAGCAGTTTAGGTCAAACCCTTCTTGGAAGCTTGCTAGCACCATACAAGATGTTAAGACCAACCAAGAGGTTGATATTAGTAAGCTTAAGGCTTGGAGGGCAAAAACTATTGTAGCAAGGTAGTTTTCGTATTGCTTTCAATATATATGTTTGCATGTTAAAGATATTACACTACCTAGGATACTAACGGTTTTCTTCTTCTTCTTCTTCTTCTTCTTCTTCTTCTTCTTCTTCTTCTTTTATGCGTGTGTTCTATGCGTCTATGTTTTGGGTTAGGATGCTTGATGGTGATGAACATACACAGATGGCAAGACTATATGATTACAGGCTTGAATTAATTAGAACACATCCTTGATCAACAATTAAATATAAATGCAATGAAGGTGTATTCCAGTCCATGTATGTTTTCTTGTCTCCCCTTAGGGCAGGATTTCTAGTAGGATGTAGGCCTATAGTCTCTGTGGATGGTTTCTTCCTCAAAGGTCTCTATGGTGGTCAATTACTCTCAGCAGTTGGGATAGATGCCAATGATTACATCTATCCAATAGCTTGGGCTGTGGTGGACAAGGAGAATTGTGACAATTGGATTTAGTTTTTGGAGTTGCTTATTAAGGATTTCGAAATAAATAATAGCCATGGCTGGTTCTTTATGAGTGATACACAAAAAGTTAATGTTTCCATACAATGCTAATCTCCCACTCAATGTTTGTTTGTTTACATTATAAATGATTAACATTACTAACTTTATTTTTGTTATGTGTTTTTTCTTTGCTTCTATTCATTTCTTTTTTTTTCTTCTTGTCTTTTGGTGATGGTGGTGCCAATAATTTATACACATAGGGTCTTCAAAATGTAATACAACAATTATTTCCATACAGTAAACATAGGTTTTGTGTAAGGCATATTCATAAAAATTTTAGAAAAAAAGTCAGAGGCAAAGCTCTTAAGGATCAATTGTGGATTTGTGCAAGATCTAGCTACAGAGCTGCCTATAATTTAGCTATGGATGTCCTGAAGGACATGTCTATAGAAGCCCATGATTATATAAAAAACATTAGTCCTAACCATTGGAGTAGATCACACTTTAAAACTAAATTTAAGTGTGACATGCTCTAAAACAACCTTGTGAGTGTTTCAACAACCATATACTTCAAGCTAGAACAAAGGGCATAATTACAATAAATGAAATGATTAGGACACAACTGATGACTAGGATTAAAAAAAAAAAGAAATTCTATGCAAAGTTGTACAATTGAGCATTGTCCAAAAATTCTAAAGAAGTTAGAGAAATCAAAGTAACTTAGTTGGGGTTGTAAAATAACATGGTCTAGAGGTGATAAATATTAGGTCTAAGGCAATGATGGACAGTTCATTATTGGCAATGAGGAAAAATCATGGGCATGTAGAAGATGGCAGTTAACTTGGGTCACTTGTTGCCATGCAATCTCAACCCTATATTACAACAAAAATAAACCAAAGGATTATTTGGTGACTGTTATAAGAAAGACACCTTCTTGGCAGCATATAGTCACCTCTTTAATCTAAGACAAGATAGTAATTGTTGGCCCAAGAGTAACCAAGCCCTAATGATACCACCTAAACTTGTAAACAAGAATAGGGGCAAGAAGCCATTGCTTAGGAGGAAGGAGGCAAATGAGGATAATACAGGCTTCACAAATGGGAATGTCAGCAGGAATGGGATTATTATAACTTGTAGCATCTATGGGATCTCAAGGCATAACATAAGATATCATGGAGTGCAGTTAATAGACTACTATAACATTTACATTTACATGTATGTCTATTGTCTGCATGTTAACATGTTCTAACCTAAATTACTCATCAATCATAGGGAAATAACCAGAATGCAAGTGGGAGAACAACCGGTCAAGATCATGCAACAATAAGTGCAAGTGTTGTAAGTCACGTGAGGATTTATTTTATTTGTTTAATTAATATAGCAATGTTTATATTAATGTATGCAAATTTTATAGGGTGTTAATAATGACAAAGACCCTGCAAGTATAATTGATCCTTAAGTGCTAAAGGAACACTTTTTAGAGGTATGTTGTTCAATACATACAAATCATAGAATAGCTCCTATACTAAGTTGGTTTGTGTACATGATAAGGTTGATATGTTGAGGAGGATAGAAAGATTAATGATCAACTTGCAGTTGACAATGTTACTTATAAACCAATGTCACAGATAATTTAATGTAGTGCAGTACTGTACTGGTTTAAGTGTTATGCATCAATGGATTGAACATTTTGGGATTCCATAGGTAGTTGACGTACTAATTCAAACTATCCCAACATCATTAGTTGCACATGAGGGTCCTCTACTGGTTGAGAGCATCTCAACAGCTCCATTGTCACAAGTATTGATTGTTTGTTTAATTTTCTTGCATTATTCTATCCAAAATATATACACTTAATTCCTAACTAGATCATATAACAACATCACAAAATGTGTGGGTGACTATGCCTGCCAAAATTGTAGATGGCTGGATCACATTTTTTATTTTTTTCATTTTGTTTCTTTACCATTGTAGGTGGTTTAAATACATGTTTACTCCCTCCCCAAACCATATGCTACACTACCTTCTCCTATAACAGTTGAAAATACTTCAATTGAAGCAGTTTCACAACTGTGTTTACTTCAATAAAGATTAAATTTTTAAACATTGGACTGGTATGCAATAATGGATTGAGGAGATTTAAATTTTTCAATGGTATGCATCAATGGATTATGGAGAATTGAATTTTTTTTTTTTTTATACATAATAGATAGCTAACATACTTGGTCAGACTCTCCCCACATCATCGACTACAGTTGATACAAGCTTGAAGAGGCAAAAAATCCATTGCAACAAGAAGAAACAGGCAAAACCTATCAAAAAGCCAAGCAAGAAAGCAATCCCAGCAAGACCCCTAGTTTTTAGACATAAGAGCTAGAGAAAGATGTTCAAGATAGGAGCAAGCTAGGTGGTAATGAAAAAGAAAAAAGAAAAAAGAAAGAAAGAAAGAAAGAAAGGCCTATCTTCACCAAGTCTTGGAAGTTGAAGCGGATCTGCAGGCACACATGGAAGACCTTCTTAAAGGTTGTGCTTCCTCATATTTTTGTCAATGTTTTTTAAAGGTTGCAAGATAGTTGTGGGGACCTTGTCCACTTAAATAATGAAACACATTACAATTTAGATGGTCCTTAGTGTATTATTTTTTGTAATTTTGGTTGTATGGATATCAAGTGATCATGTCAAAAACTTGGCCTGAACAGCAAAATTATAAATGTGATGAAAAGATTCCATGTACTCAGACACTGTGATGTGACAATGCTTGTGATATCATAGTGGTAATTGTGGTATTCATTTTGTTTTACTGAGATTGCGATATCATAGTTTCTTTATTCCCTTTCTTCCACTCTGATGTGGCAATGCTTGTGTTAATCAGGAAAGTTTGTTTAAGATTATGATTATCATATTCAGGTAGCAATAACAAGTTTGATATCCTCATATGATGCAGAAATACTTGCAGGTTGATGTGTTTTGTGTAGCTTCATCATTGGTATTATGCACTCTTTGCAAATTTTGTGCAAATTAAAAACATTGATAGTATTTCGTCACAAATTCATTGCAAATTAAAAATATTCATTTGCAAATTCTTTCACACAAAATTAAAAACATTCATTACATAATGACAAAATATTCATATATTTTGAAGAAGTTCACAGATCTTGAACACATCACACATTCATAACAAATTAAAAACATTCATTTGTAGCATTCTTTCACTAAAAATTAAAACATTCATTACATAATGAGGAAATATACATATATTCTGAAGAAGTTCACAAATCTTGAAAAACTTGACAACACCAACGAAAACTAAAAACACTGACAATATTTTCATTGCACATTAATTGCAAATTAAAAGCATTCATTTACAGCATTCTTTCATTGAAAATTAAAAACATTCATTACATGAGAAAATAGACACATATCTTGAAGCATTTTACAGATCTTGAAAAATTAAGGACACCAACGATTCACAGAGGGGAAAAAAGTGTGAGCAAGCTGGACTTCATACGCTGCAAATTCCCTAACCTTTTTAATGGTTACTCCATAGTATTTTTCAGAAAGCTGACACCAAAGTTTTGAAGCCCTCTTTCTCTTTGGAATCCTTTCATTGGGAGAACTCATCTATGAACACCGTCATTAGAAAAGCAATTGCTCTTGACCAGCCCCTATATTAGATGAAGAAAAGGGTTTCTTGTTCTCTCGGATGGAGGACGGTGAAGGTTGAAGGGATGATGACGTGGGATGCCTCTTGACATGGCGTGCAACGTGGTTAAAGAAGATGTCTAGTTGGGCAAAATCTAACGTGTCAAGTCTACGTTAGCTTAGTGAGGTCCTAGTCAACAGTGCACGTGTCATTCCGGTGGGCATATATGATTAAATTGGAGGAATATCAGTACCCTCCCGATGAAATGGAATTGGTGCTTGATGTCCAAAAAGATATAAATCGAAATTGAATACCCAAAGTGAAAAAATGTCATAGTACGATGAAATACCCAAATTTTTAATCTTTAAAAGAATTTTCAAAACTATTCATTTTATAATAAGGAAAACATTAGAGAAGAAAAAAACATGGACACATCATGTTTTATAAATTTAACATTTCCATTGAGAAGATCATCAACATGATGTTTTAAATTATGGAATTCTATTCATTATGACATTTAGCAGTTTATGGATCATTTGACAAATAATAATTTGTTTTTGACATGTGTGACAAGTGCATATAACTAGGGACTTACACATATGAAACATTGAACTTCCACCCACCACCGTGATATATGAATTGGACTACATACCCACTTTCACAGCTAGCGACTCATGACAGTAATGCATCCAACACATTTCAAATCTAGACAATTAGCATCTTGCAAAGCAAACCTTTGATAGTGGGGTCATTGCCATTAGACCAAAGGCTCTATGACTTTGACAAATAATTTTATGTTAAGATATAAATAAATGAATAAATCAAAATTAATAAAATATTACTCCATTGTTAACTAATACTTTATTATACTAATAATAATCTTTGAAATATAGCTTGAATTAAATTAATTTATTTTAATTAATATTTATGATTAGGGTTGAAAACAAACAAATTTGTTCAGCATGAGCTTGGCTTGAAATTGAAAAGCTAGAGCTCAAGCACAAAATCAATTTTTTTTTAAAAAAAAATTGCTCTAGCTCAACTATTTTTAATTTTGAAAGTTAGAGCCCTACTTAATTTAGCTCAAAATTAAAACCGAATCTATTTGGGATTCAAATCCAACCGGATTTATTTTGAAGCTAAAATTTAAGTTGTAGACTAATATTTATTTTTAAATGTAAACTATAAATTATTTAATATTTCAATATAATAATATTATATATTATAAATATATAAAAAATATAATATATTAATATATTCTTAACTTTTGACTTAAGATCAATTTAACCAAGGTAAGGTCAAAATTAGTTTCGATCCTGAAGACTATGTTCAAACTTGACTGAGAGGGTTGCTTAAACTTTTATTAAGCCAGCTCAACATGGCAACAAATAGCTTAATGAATTGTCTGGAATTATCAATCTCCAACATTATTATCAATGGAACCAAATTAATGTCAACTTTTACAACCAAAATTATTTTTTAAAATAAAATTATATCATATTAATTTCCTCCTCAACATAATGGCTTGCTTTGATTTTTAAAGAAATTCAAACTTAACAAAATTGGAGGAAAAAAGTCAATTCTCTTCATCTTATACCATCTAGATTTTTATAAACAAGTTTTCTATAATCTTTGTTCTTGCTTGGATTTAATTTAAAAATTAAAATGGGTCATACGTTATCCACGTTGCAATTACACTCGTTAAAGCAATACTGATATATAAATTATGTTGGTATAAAGTTTAGTTATTGGCATGCAATATGTGTGCATCCAAGGCTGTTGTCAGTGAATATTATATAATAATGGCACGGGCAAGGGTCCAACAAACGGCTTTTTTTTTATATAAATATTATATATTTTTAAATAATTACATAAATAAGTACTTTTTAAATAATTACCGATTTAGGCAAAACGGTGAATCACCGTTTTTATTTATTTTTTATTTTTATATAATTTTTTATTTTAACCCTTTAAATGTTTGGAATTACATTTTTATTTTTTAAAAGTTTTTTAATATAAAATTTTTATATTTTAACTTTTGAATAAAAAAAGGCACAACAATCAATGCACTATTCAGAAATGCAATATACATTTGGGTTTAATACTGTTTTTATATTATTCTCAAGGTCTGAGTCTTGGTTATCTGTGGTAGACTGTGATTTCACCCTTACAGAGTTACAGAGTAGAGAGGCCTATAAACCACCGTAACTGATGCATTTCTATATTAATAAACAACAAGTACCCCCATTAATGGATTATCAAAAAAATAGATAGGTAGGAAGATGCACTAGTTACAGTGGTTTACAGACCTCCTAGAAAAATCCATCTACCCTATAACTCTAAAATGATGAAATCACTATATTCAACCGGCGACCCACACCCAAGCCTTGAGAACAGTGCATGAAGAGTATTAGATCCAAGTGTACACTGTAAGTTCTAATGGGTCTTATATTTTTTCCTGCAATTGGGGTCTAATACTCTTTCTACATTTGTTGTCTATTAGTACATCAGTTACGGTGACTTATAAAGCTCTTAAAAAAATTCATCTACTCTGCAACCCTGGAAGGGTGAAATCACTGTCTCCCTTAGATGATCAATACCCAGGCCTCGAGAGTAGTATAAAAATAATATTAAACTCAAATGTACAGTGCATTTCCCAATAGTGCATTGATTGTTGTGACTTTTTATTCAGGGGTTAAAATATAAAAATGTTATGTTAAAAAACTATAAAAAAAATAATATATAATTCACAATATTTAAAGGGTTTAAATAAAAATTGTATAAAAAATTAAAAAACCAATGAAAACAGTAAAGGATTTACCGTTTTCCATGCAAAGTTTGGAAAACGGTAAATCCTTTTACCGTTTTTCTTTGATTAAGAGGAAAACGGTGATTTAATCACCGTTTTATCTAAATCTGTAATTATTTTAAAAAGTATTTATTTACGTAATTATTTTAAAAATATATAATGTATAAAAAAAAGCCCCAACAATAAGGGTGTGGATAATATTAAAATGGTTTTAGATTTATTATAAGCAATTCTTCTAATTTTAAATAAAATATTAGATAATATCTTGTTAAAAAAATGGTCCTATTTTAGAATTAGAATGGATCTCGGTCGACAAATCAAATGAGAAGAAATTGGAGATGAAAACAAGAAGGATGGTGATGGTGAACAGTGAACCCACTCATGCCTTGTGAAATCCCTACAATTAATAGATGTAAATGGGGGGCAGTTAGAGCTTGTGGTTGAAGGGACACTCTGATGCCTATGTTAGTATGAATCGCTATGAGAAAAGAGATAGAGGAAGATGAGAATAAGGCTGGGAGTTCCAAGGTTTAAAAATCAGACCAGACTGGCCGGTTCAACCTCTTCAATCGGGAACTGGGTGCCAATTCAGTTCAATTATATACCTTGAACCGGGTTTTAATCAAACCGGTTATGAACCGGTTTTGGACTCGGAACCGGTGAACCGGTTCAATCGGATCAGGTTTTGAACAAAATTTTTTTAGGGTTAGGGTTAAGGATTAGAGAATAAGCGATAGAGGAGAGGCTGGCGGTGGAGAAGCCATCACAGCAGAAGAGGGAGAAGTCACAAAAAGTGGGGAGGGACCGGGAGAGGAGGGGAAGGAGGAGGAGAACTGGAGAAGGTGATTGCCCAAAGGGAGAGCAAAGCTCCCAGGTTGTAAGGGACGAGGCCAAAATCGGTGAAGCGAGGCTTGCCCTTGAGAACAACGGCGACAGCGTTAGGGAACCGAGCACCAGCGTGCCCATGCGTGACAGCGTAGCAGTTGTCAATGAAGAGCTCATGACGAGTTAGGGCTTTGGCACGGTACCAAGAGCGACAGACTAGAGAGGCAGAGTTGTGGTCATGGCGGGAGATGAGGAACTGGAGGACGTTCTCAAGGACATTCTCGAGGACTTGGTCGGAGAATGATGGGGAAGCATCTGAGGTGGAGACGGCGGCAGCGGAGCTAGTGGTTGGTCGTCTCAACATGGAATTGGCCGGTCGAACTGGTTGGACCGGTTGAACCGCAAACTGGTTGCCCAACCGGTTTGTCAATCGGTCCGGTTATTAAACACTTGGGGAAGTTCAGTAGCATTGGAATTTGAATTTCAGGTTTCATTCAATTTAGTTGGCGGTGACAACCCTTTATAGTTTATAGACTTGGTTTACTGTCTCTGGAGATTTATTTTCCCCTTTTATATGATTTATCATTAAATCAAGATCTAGCAATTCAAACAAAGTCATAAATTTAACTACTCAAATCATACTACCTAGCAAGATATTTAGCTTGTATCACACTATATGTTGAATCAATGACATGGGAAGACGCTAACTATTGTGATTGATAGAATAACGTCATAACAAGACATGCATTGAAAACTCTTTTAATTTTTTTTGTAAATGTTTTTTTTTTTTCTGACACTAAGCTACAAACACCCCCATTTAAGATTAATAATGAGGGATGTGCACTGATATGGAGTGCATCCGTAAGCTCAATAATATTATACCTTCATTTTGCGTTGGTTTTGATCTCGAGTTTTTCCAAGAAAAGAACTTTACACAAGGGATCTAGTATTAACAAACCAAAAAAGCCTTCCTTATAAATGTTGTTTTTTAAATGTTAAGTTTCATCATTGTTTTTAATGAGTTTTTCCAGTGTCATTCTTCAAAAAATGCGAAAAACATTCGCTATCTTTTACCATTTTACTATAGAATTTTCAGCTTTTTGTAGTTCTCTTTTTTGAAGTAGTGCTTTAAAGGTAAGACGATACCAATATATATTTTTGAAAATTATAAAGAGTTTATGAACATCAAAGAGAGTTGAGAATTCCAGTTTCCATGAATATGTTTATCAAATGTTTTACTAATGATAAAAGTTTGAAAAGGTTTATTAGTAAAATATAGGTCCATAAAAGGATATAAAAATTTTTGGTTTAATTGTATAATAATAAAGAAGGTTATTTTTAAAGTAATAGTTTTACGAAAAAAACCTACTTTTAAAATATTTATTAAAATAACTATAAGACCACATTCATTGTGACCACTAGATTTCGTTATTGCTCTTTAAGAATCTCATTTTTATTTTTAGATTTTTTTAGCGTTTATTTCTCTGTACATTTAATCCTCATTTTTATTTATTTTTGGTGTATCTCATATAATATTGACGTATTTGTAACTTAAATCTAATATAAATTTTTATGAATTTTATTGAGATTTAGATAAGATTAAAATATTATTATTTTTATAATTTTTAGCAATAGTTTTAAGTTTTGATCATTATAGATTTTTTCAGGATAAAAAAAAATAACTTAATGCGACTAAGAAATGTTACTATTTGCATTGAACATTACCATGGCAAAACAACACTATACATAAATAAACTAACAGATGCAATGAAATTAACTTTTAAAAAATAATTAATTGCAATTGTATTTAGAATTTGTAATAAGAAATACCTGATTTTATTCTATTTTGAATTCGAAGCAATTAATTTTGAAAGTATGGGTTATTTCTAATATCTTTTAATTTACCACATGTTTACATAAACTCGGAAGTTGTTGTTGTTGTTTTATTTTTTATTTATTATTTTATTTTATTTTTTGTATAGATCATCCCCAGACACACCCAAAATCCTCATAGGAAGAAAGATGAATCCTCAATCTTCCATATGAGAATTAATCGCATCATCCTTAGCCTATTGTGCCAATTGTGACTTGGAAGTAAAGTTGAACATGGATTGGTGTATAACATATGTTTTCAAAAATGGGATTAGGGCTTTTTAGTAAATGATAAAATCTTTTGCAATCTCTTATTAACCAAAAGAATTTTAATAATAAAGAAAAATATAAAAGCTAGGGGTGGCTAGGGGTGGACATGGGCCGGGCGACCCATGGGCTGGCCCGAACCCGGCCCAAAAAATACAGGGCCTAGGTTTAGAAAGTTGGCCCAAAAAACTGGGTTGGGCTCAAATGTTTTGGTCCGATTGAATTTCGGGCTGGGTTTGGGTCAGATGAATTTTGACCCGACCCGACCCGGCCCGACCCGAATAAATAAATAATATATATATATATCATATATTATTTATAATATATATAATTATATATATAATAGTAATAGGCTTGAAAAGAGTAAACATTTATAATACTTGTGTTGTATTTTTTTTAAATGTTTGAAAAAATTTTAGGGGTTGTACTAGTAGTTTTATTTAGTTATTTCAATTATTTCATAAAAAAAATTATTTATTTTTTTGGGTCGGGTTGACTCGGGCCCTGGGCCTAATGACAATCAAATGGGTCGGGTTTGGATCAAAACAATTTGGTCGAACATGGCCCTGACCCAAAACTCGAATATATGGGTTGTATTTTTGAGTCTAGCCCAGCCCAGACCCGACCCAGCCCGGCCCATGTCCACCCCTAGGGGTGGCATGTACTTTAAACAAAGAAACTAACGAAGGCTGAGATCACATGAGTTATTAATTTATTATATAAAGGGATAAGGTGGTGGAAGACTGGAGAGATATATGGCTAATTTAGTAAATAGCCATTGAAATATTATTTTAGATTATTTATTTTAATAATATTAATTTTTAAAATACAGAGTGATATTAATCTCATGGGACAAATCAAAATAGTTAAAATGAGTTTAATATATATGGAGCTTGTATTTGCGCTGCTTCAGAGAATAAAGAAGGGGATTATCTGAACACCACCCCAAATTTGAGAAGATAGTGTCCATAGAGTTGTGCTTTTCTAGATTGTGTTTCAAGGAAGAATAGCTCATGGCAGAGGAGGTGGATGATCCTGAGAAATACATTAAAAAGGTTAAGGCAACAAATGATGATGATGATGCTATGTTTGTGTAAAAAACAACAATTTCCATCAAGGAGAAACTTATCTATGGGAACAAGGATGTGGTATTTTAGTTTCCGTTTCTTGTGTAGAGTGGTGTATTTGTGTCTTTCTTTGTTTGTTGATTCGATGTCTTGGTGGAATCCTTTTTGTTTTTAGTTTGGGGCTTTTTGCCGAGAGTTTTTATAGTGCGTGGGTTGTGCACAGGGCGCACAGCCTCCCCTGGGAGCTGTGCGACCGCATAAGGGGCTGCACACCCCAAGCAGAGGGGTGTGCAGCCTGGTGTACGGGCCACACACCAGCCTGCACACCCTTCTGCCTAGGGTGTGCGGGCACTGTGCAGGCCACACATCAGCCTGTACACACACGATTTTGGTTATTTTAAGCCGTTTGGCCCCCTTTTCCCCTTCTTTCTTGTCCAAAAACCCTCTCATCCCTTCCTCCTCTCCCCTCTACCATTCTTTGGAGTTTAAGGGATGATTTTGATTGAATTCTTGGGCTTATTCTTGGATCATATAGTTTGATCTTCTCTTGACTCAAGGTAAGCCTCCATCCTTCTTTCCTTGTTCTTTGAATAGTTAAAGCTAAGGTTTGTTTGTGGGTTCGATTTAGAGCTTGATTCTTGTTCTCCTTCTTATTTATTGTTAGTGGATCTTGAGAGGAGTGTTTGCCTTGGTTTGTTTGGCTTCGATCTATTGTAATCCTTGAATCTTCTTCTCCCTTGTGTTCGGAGTTATTGTAGCACCAGTGAGTTCTTCTTGTTTCCTTGGTTTCATTGGGCTGGAGGGAGTTTAAACCTTTAGGATTTTGTTAGCAACCTCAAGAGTTAGTTTGTGTAAACCCTAGAGTTGATTAGGGTTGTTTGGTAGAAGAAACCTAGGGTTTCTTGCTTGGCTTTTGTGCTAACAATTGTTGGTTTTTGTTGTGCTTTGGCAAAGATAACAAGCGTTGGTTTGAAGCAAAGAGCTAGCTGAGGACTAGTGTTCAAGGGAGCAAAATTGTCAAAGTTGTGGGTGGGACTATTAAGCATAATTCTATTAGAAGAATGCCTATATATATACGTATATGTGCATTATGATGCTTGAGTAAGGCTTTATAGGTTTTATACTTTTATTTAAGATTTAGATTTTACTTGGACTAAGTTATTCACATATATATATATATATATATATATATATATATATATATATATATATATATATATATATATATATATATATATATATATATATATTTCTTATTTGAGAAGTATTACTATTTAAAAGAAAGGTTATTTGAGTTGATATTTGATTCAAAATTTGTAAGTAAGATTTATAGATTCTATGGGTTATAGATTATAATATCATGGATACCTTTATCATATTTGGTTTAATTTCACCTCAATGACACTTTGCATTATTAAAAGCTTTTGAAATGTCTTTTATGGTATTTTAAAGCCATATTTGAATCGTGATCAAGTTTATTCACAAAGTTTGCAAAAACATTGTATTTATGTTTTGAAAACTTGATTATTGAACCATAGATTCCAAAGTGAATGTTTTGAAACTCTTGTTATGATGCTAAAGGAGTTTATGCAACATATTTTGTAATATTGTTGATGTTATCATTGAAATGTGTACTCAAGGGTTTTGTTTCAAATGATGCTTGTTTGAGTAAAAGGTATCTATTTGAGATATTATGATCAGTTTAATCACTTTTGAAGTGGTAGTTGATTATTTAAGAGTTTGTGAAATCATGCTAAGATCTCTACAATTGTACTGATCTATTCATTGTGCCTTCGGGCTGTATATTGTTTATTTGTTTGGATGGTGACAATGGAGCTGAGCTCTAGTACTTATTGCAGTAAAAAGTAGGCAGTTTCCACGGGCAGACCTAGTTGAGGTATTATGGAAAAACCGTCAAACCGGTTATGCCATTTTAAGTGGGAGCGCAGAATCCTGACTTGGATATTGTTGGGTTGTTCGGAGTCACCACACGGGCTTCCCAACGGCCAATGCCAAGAGATGTGTATATTGTCAGCTCTAGACCTAACTGAGGCCTCGGTTAGCGACAGAGGGTTTTGGAGGCTATATATTGTGTTGATGTTTATCGATTTATCTATTCTTAAACCTTTGGTTTATTTGGGTTATTGAAAAAGAATGCATGAGTTTGAACTTTAAAATTGGTTTTAAATCATTGATGTTTTAGAAAGGTTATTATTGGTATTAATTATGCAAATCCAATTTCTTGTTTCACCATTAGTATTTATGCTATCTTTTTCATTGTTAAACTTATGAGACATTTCAACATGTTAGAATTGATAAACTTTGTATTTTATTGTTGCTATACTTATATTTAATTTGGGTTGTTCTGATTTATTTGTAGTATGGTAAAGTTGGTTTAATGTTCAACTTATTTTATAGTTTGAACCTGTGTTTGGTATTTCATAATTTTGCTATTTTAAACTCTAGTTGGGTATTAAGATGTCTTTGTACTATTTTACTTTTGCTATATTGTGTTACAAATTATTATTACGTGTAATTGTGTTTTAAACCAATTAAATTATTAGCAAAGTATTATTTGGTGACTTATGATTATTGTATTTTTGGTATATTTTTGGTGAAGTTGTGCTAATCCCTTCATGGAGTAACTGTGGTTGCTCATCCCCTCTTTCTTCTTCCCAAGCTATTGCAGGTAGTAGGTGAGGCGGTGCGATTGCATGCTAAGCATTTGCTACCTTCTTATCTTATTTGTTTCTCTATCTATTCATTGATGTTATTTTGGTCATGCACACGTTACTTGAGTCTTGGATCCACTAGTATGTAGAGAACTCTGGTGCATGGTGTTGTATTTAAACAATTCTTATGTATCAACTTTTGCTACTATTGTTAGTGTTGCTTTCCTGCATGTATGTGAACTTCTCTTTTCTATTCTTATTGTTGTTTTCGTTGTTGTTGGTATTACTTCTAGTGGGTATCATTGTTTTCAAAACTCTGTATTTGCGTTGGATATTTTTTATTCCAGGTTATTAGTCAACCTTACAACATCTCGAGGTTGAGTGGCAAGATGTTCCTCCTCGGGATTATCATGGCATTTGTTTCGTCCCGTAGGCCTACAGATTAGGGCATGATAAAGGATGAGGCTGAGATGATGAACATGGGTACTAATAATATAGTGGCTTTAGAAGAGAAGGATTGGTTTGATGATGAAGCTATGGTTAATACAAAGGCTGATTCGATGATATCAAGGCCCAAAATACTCAAAGAATTGAAAAAGATTATGAGGAAACCATAGTCATCATCCTTAATCATTAAGTTGTTATGGAAACTGTTGTGCTTTTCCTTACTTCAAGCAAATTTCTATAAGCATGGAACCCTAAGGAAGAGATTGACATCATTGATCTTGGGTAAGATCACCACATGGTGAAATTCAAGTTTAGAATAGATATGATTGGATTCTTGATAGATGGCCTTTGGAAAATTATGGACCATTGTCTATTAGTACAAAGATAGAAGCCGAATTTTAAGGCTTCCATTGCCATGCTTGGTGCAATAACAGTTTAGATAAGGTTGCCTGAACTGCTTATCGAGTAAATTCAAAAACTTTTTTTGATGAGGATTGGACAATTTATAAGAAAACTGTTAAGGTTAAATACCAATACCAACATGGCTACAAGAGGGAAATTTGCATGTATATATGTTGAAAACCATTTGTTTCCAAAGTTTGGATTGAGGATATGATCCAGAATGCAGAGTATGAAGAAGTCCACACAATTTGTTTTAACTATAGGATAGTTGGTCACAATATGGAGTCTTGCCTGACGAGATACTCGGCAACCATAGACTCGTGGAGGGCCATGCAATCATAACTTCAGATATTAGATGATTATGTAGTGAAAATCAAGGAGAATTCGTGATGGAAAAGGTATGAAACAATTTGTGGATGTTGGGGGATGTGCCTTTGGTAATAAATTTATTGTTCGTAATAAGGTTTTGTAAGAAGTTAGGAAAAGTTTGATGAGTAGAAAGGAAATTTTGGGTACTTGGTTAAATGGTGTGAAAGAGAATGTTTCACAGAATGCTACCCAAAAGATAGAGGAAATTAGAAAACCAATGTTGCATATCAACAAGAAGAGAAGTTAAAGGTAAATCAAGTTATGCTAGGTCAATCTACTAAGAAATTTAAGGGAAAATTAATAATTTAGTTGCTTAGTCCTCTTTGGAGAAGAATTGTGTCTGTAGACCCTTAAGGGGGGAAGACCAAGCCCACCTTGGGCCTAAAAGAAGTCAGTATTAAGCAAAAAGATCCCTTACTAAAAATAAGTTGGACTTTTTTTTCCTAAGAAAATTGCTTTATTTAAAGCACAGAATGCAGAGTCTAGGGAGATCCTTTTAAGAAAACTTGTAATAACTAGTAATATAATCGTTATTGTGGCTAGGATTACCAACTCAGTGCAAGTTCCTAAAGTAAAAGTAGTTACCGATAGCCTTTTTCATGTTGAATAGTTTGATATGAAGTATCAAGGTATCCTTTAGAAGAGCTTTCAAAGTAGGGAAATGAAAATAACTTGGCTGCTAACTACCTAATGCATGCACCTATAGGGAAGATGGGGCAACAAAATGTTAAAGATGAGTCATCATTAGATGAGAGGCAACTTGCGCTTATTAAACAAGCAACTATGTCCTTTTTTGTCCATTAGTTTGGTAAATATTGTTTATTGGAACAATATTGAAATTCGAAGTAGAAAGTGTACAAGGAACTATTGGGAATTTTTGGAAACTCATATTCCCAATGTTTTATATTTATTTGAACTAAAGTGTGATAATAGTTTTTATTTTTTATTTTTTATTTTTTGGCAGGGAGCTTGGTTTTGATTAAATTCTATCTCCATGCTTAATTTGAATAGTTTATAAGGGTAATTCTTTTCCTTTGAACAAAGACATGCTCGATATTCAGGCTCTTTATTAGGTTTCTCAGATTATTCATGTTAGAGTTCATGAAAATTCTTTCTCTTGGCTGTTGTTAAGAATCTATGTACCACCTTATTATTAGATGAAAGTGCTTTTCTGGGATAATTTAAAGATGTCATTTGAAAGCTGCTCCTCACCTTAGATAGTTATGGGTGATTTCAATTATATTTATTCAATGGAGGAATAGAAAGGGAATACCAGATGTTGTGCCAGTCAAGCTCCATAGTTTATTGAAAGAGGGGATCATCACCACCATTAGGATCAAACTGCTATAGGATATAAATTCACATGAACGAGAAAGCAGACTGGGAAGATTATTCTATAAGAGGGATTAGATAGAGGCCTCATCAACATCCAAGATTATAAATTCTTCTCTAAAGGTAAAGTATAAAATCTTCCTTGTTTAAGTATATTATTTTATTTAATATGGCAGTGATTAGCCCGAAAGAGTAGGCCATTTCATTTTCAAGTTGCTTTCTTAAATCATAATGATTTTTATGATTTGTTTGCTAAGCATGAGACTGTGGATAAGATATTTTGTTATCCATTGCCTAAGTCACATCAAATATTTGGCAAGGAGTGTAGATATTTTTGGAAATATTTTTCTTTAAAAAGTCTCTTCATAACAAGAATTGAGGGTATTCATAAGAGAGGGAACTTTAACCACTATCATTTCTTTGAAGATTTCAAAGAAGAGTTGAAACGGGAATATCAAAAAGTTATTTTACAATGAAGAGCTCTTATAGTAACAAAATTTCCGTATGCAATGGATTTGTTATGGTGAGCATAACACGATACTACTGTTTATCTATTATGATTGGGGGGATATGTAATAAAGTTCCAGAACTAGGGAAAGATGATAGATGGGTTGTAGACCTTGATGCAATTGATTTATACTCATCATTATTTTCTTAGAAAGATACTACTCCCTTAATTAACAATTTTATCATGTGGCAACCGGGCTGTATTTGAGCCGAGCTGTTCATGAGCCACTCGGTGTTTGACTCGATAAGAGCTCGTTCATGTTCTGCTCAAATTGAACACGAGCCAAGCTTGAGCTTCATTTTCAAGCTTGATTAATAAACAAGCCAAACTTGAGTAGCGGAAAGCTCGGCTCGTTTTGGCTCCGCGAACGCAGCTCGTGAACTAGCTCACAAATAAGCTCGTGAACAAAGCTCATGAACAAACTCGTTTATAAGCTAGGTTGTGAGTTCGTAAATATATATATATATATATATATATATATATATATATATATATATATATATATATATATATATATATATATATATTAAGGTGTATTCCCAATCATAATTACGATAGAACTATTATTAAGTTTTCCATAGTTAAGATTTAATTGGTTATCTTCTTCATCAATAATCTCTTCAATTTTAACATTTTTATTATAGGTTTGTGTTTTAAAATTAACTGACCCATTTTCATATTCATAATATTTTATATCTGATGGTTTTGCTATTGCATGTGTTGATATATTAGTTAATTTCCATTCTGTCCGTGCTAAACATTCTGAATTATACATTTTAGCTGAATATGCTTTAATTCCTTGTGACCCTAAGGTTTTCATAATTTTATCATTACTAACAGTATATCTTATTTCACTATTATTTGATATTTGTCCAATAAAAATCTTTGTAAGTAATATATTAGGTTTTGTATTAGTCATATTATATCCTTTAGAATTTATTACTAGTTTAATATTTGCATATAATGTATCTAGTGTTACTTAAAATTCTGGGAGCATATAAGTTATTTCAAAATTATTTGTCATATCTACTTTAGTTGTTGCTATCATATTATCTATTTGTTTAGTATCTACTAATGATAGTGCTAATTTAGTTCATAATCCCAATCTATGTAGTCCTGTTATAGTAAATACCATTAATCCTAGATGTACTAAGTAGTAATTAGCTTTTACTAATTTTTTGTAAGATTCTGTTGTTAAGAAATCAATAACTATTTCTGCATTATTATTATTACAACATATTTCTATTTCATCATATCCTTCATATATTTTATTTTGAAAATAAAAAATACCATGTTTATATAATTGTTCACCTTGTACTAATTTTAGAATTTTCTCCTTAGTCCTTTTAATTTGATCATCTGGGGTATCAATTGTTTCTAGTGTCCTCCTTCTAATATTGCCTACTGATATAACATTTTTAAAGGCATATTTATTCATAAAATGTTCTAATTTCTTCCAATTATTCTAGATATTTTTCTCTAGTTTCAAACCCATAATCATCCATTATTTTTCCTAATAATTTGATATGATAATATTTTACTTGTTGTTTAACACTATAATCCTTAAAATCTAGTCTTATTAATTTATTTTCTAAAATTAGGTCAGAGGCTTCTTCGAAATTCTTAGAATAAATAACTTTTTTAATTAAGTCTTTCATTTTTAATTTTTTATATCGTGTTATATCTAGAAACCCTTTTTCATTCCTGGGGGTTTCTTTAATTCTTCTTCTAACCCTGTTTCAAAAGGAGATCTTCCTTACTTACTTTTAGATTTGTAAACTTTTTAGTAATTTCCTCTTTGTCATTTTCTTTTCTTATTTCATGCCTTAATAATTTAATTGTTTCAGCTAACATCTCTCTTTCATTCATCCTCCAAATGGTTACAAGGGGTTTCCTTATATAGAAGGAAAGAAAATACTATGACAAGCTATACCACTAAGTCATCCTACTTAGTAGTAGGTTTTGACTAATACATTATTTTACATTACATGGACCTATTAATCGAAACCTAATATATAGGGGTTGACACTTTTTTTTTTAATTTTATTTGTTTATTTGTTTATTTTTATTTTTTTACCAACTTAAAGAACTCTTACCAGGTTTTTAAAGACTTTCAAATTTTTATAATAAAGGCCACTCTTTCTTCTCCAATATAGTTTTCTACGTTGTTGTTGTCGTTATTATTACTATTATTATCAATATTATTATATAAGTCACATACTTGTAAATTGTAATATTTAAGTAATAAGAAATGGATTTATATCATATAACAATTTGTATAAACATACAATAATGAGTAACAACTTAGAATAGTAAGTATGGCCGTACAATTTACGGTGTAATACTCTAAATGGAAAAGGCAAATAATAAACAGAAACTTAAATAACTAAGTGACAATACAAAATGATAGGCAGGAATGATTATTATGAGCGTAAATGTAAAACTAGTCATATTAAAGAGGAATAGATTAATGGTAACGTAAAATAATAACAAATAACTTATAGGAATAACTAAAAACGTACAATAACAAGAACTTCATTTCTTAACCTTTGAATATATTTATATATATATATATATATTAATTCACAATATTTATGGTCTATACTATATAAATCCATTTCTTATTAATTAAATATTACAATTTATTACTAAGTGATTCATATAATAATATTTAATTAATAACAAATGGATTTATATCGTATAATCATATGTATAAAATACAATAATGAGTAATAACTTAGAATAATAAGTAGGGACGCACAATATAGGATGTAATACTCTAAGGGGGCGTTTAGTTGGATGTTATTCTAAATACAGTGGATTTCCAGTTACAATATAATTGAAAATACTTGGTTTTCAAAATACAGCGCAGTCAAATCTTGTGTTTGGTTGGGTGTAACTAGAATTATTGAATTATAAGATTTAATGTCTGTTTAGAAGGATTTGTAAATCTGGAATTGGAAAACACATATTTGGTTTGATGTATTTTGAGGGTATGGTTACTCATGGTAAGATTACCCCCACGCTTGATTATATATCAATTTGTTATGATATATTAATTATTAAACATTTATTAAATATTAACTTTAGCATTAATTCTTTTGAAATTATTATTACATCTTTGAAAAGTTATTTTTTTATCATTACAATTTATTATTAACTATATTATTTTTTATAATTAAATTTTTTTAATATTTATTAATTTGTTATAACAAAAAAAATGACCATTTCTATTGTTATTTATTACTATTATCACGAACTTATTATTATAGTTATTAACTTATTCGAAAAAAATGTTCTCAGAAATATAGTTTGTTAGTAACCATACTAATTTTTTTAATTATTATCTTATTCTAATAATTTATTTTAATAAGGACATTAGACCATTTTTATTATCCTTTAGTATTAACACCTTTTTCTTATTTTTTTTCTTATTTTCTTTTTTGATATTGGAGCTATTTAAAAAATTTTAAAAATTCTCTTTTCATAATTATTATTAGTTATTATAAAATCTTTTCCCCTTGGTTTTTCTTTCCTTTTGTTTTAATGAAATTACTAATAGCAAAACAAGAAAAGTTTGGAAAGCAAAATAAAAATCTTATTGCTCAACAAACAAAGGAAGCACAAAAATTATACATTTAATATAAGAGTGGGAATTAAATTGTAGGAGGAGAAATTGATCGACGATAAGCATGACGTCTTCCTTCATCTTCAACGCGATCGCAGTCAAACCAATTAATTTAGGCACAAAATCTCAGCAAAAATTAAACAAACCCAGTGAGAAATATAATGAGGAGGATCAAAAGAGGACCTTAATTGCGGTGTAGAGGATACTGGGCCAGAGGAGCTGCGTCATTGTCGGTGGGTCGGCTTTGGTGCTGAGGATCTTCAACTCAAATAATCATCTGCTAGATCTGAAAGTGTGAGATATACTCACCTTCACATGTGAATTAATGAGTCCCTCACATGTTATCACGTGAGGGATTTTAGCGATCTAAGGATGCCTTGGATTTGGTTTTACAGTCATTTTGACCGTAAACGAAAATCTCTCAGCCATGGTGTGTTGAAATCCTATAGAAAAGAAAATCCTTTGAAACAAGCACCCGATTTCAAAATGACAAGGGATCTGGAGCTACATGGAACTCCAAATCTTATAACTCCAAATCCCTTGAAACAAACACCACATAAATGGAAAAGCCAAATAATAAACATAAACTTAAATAACTAAGAGGCAACACAAAATAATAATTAGAAATGATTATTATAAATGTCGTATGCTGGAGTCTGAGGACGTGAATGCCTCGGATGGGGCCTGATAAGTGCTTGAGTGAACATGTTTTTATGCATGTTTTACATACATTGAGCATCATATTTTATACGGTTTATGTCTCATTTCGTGTATTGGGTGTTCTTTTATGCATATAGGTTGTGAAGGCATTGGGAATTCAAAAGGGAGCGAAGATAGGCTATCATGGCATAATATTGGGAGTTCTTGTACAAATCAAGTTGGAAGACACAAGAGGAGTTCGTGTATGAGGAGATGTGTGCCAACTTCTATAGTTTTGCAAGCCAAGTTATTAATGGAAGGGCACAAAGGCAGCCATGTCTCCACATTCCTCCTCTTTGTAAAGATTTCAAGACGCATTGATGAAGGAAAAGCCGTATTGCCTACCATATGATCGTGTGCCCGATCGTATGGCCTTAAGAGGAGACTGTTTATTATCGCGTTTGTGGTAATCACTGTAGATAAAGTACTGTAGCAGGATTACTGTAGTATAATTACTGTTCACGCGCCCGCGTGGAAATTCCTGCAGCCCACGCGGGCGCGTGGAAAATCCACGTGGGCGCGTGGGGGCACGTGACAGACGCGATGTGAGGCTATAAATACACCTTTTGGCCGATTCTAAAGGGACTTTTTGCGGAACTTTGAGCATAGACATTGAGAGAGAGGCGGCTAGGGTTTGAGGAGAAGGTCTTCGCCGATTGAGAGGGAGTTCTTCACCAACTTTGATAGGTTCCTTCGACGTCATAGCATTTTGGGGAGCCATTGGCGACCTAGCTTCGGAGAGGAACCCTTCAAGACGTAGAACTACCAATCAAGGCCAATACGCGCGAATTCGAGGGGGTTTTCTCTATGGGTTTTATTGCTTTTCATTGTATCCATTATTGTTTTGTAACTAGGCCCATGGAGGGCTAAACCCTAGTGGGTATTTGGGCATGTGAACCCTAAGATTTATATTTTGGATTGATTCTCTTAATGCTTCTAGTTAATCCGTGTTGTCTTGAGTTTTTAATCTTGTGATTTAATTGCTTTGCTAGTGTTGTTAATCCTTGTGGTTGATTTACATTGCATGATTTAATACTTTGATGTGAGAGGTCTCCATTAGAGTTAGATTTCCAAGATTAAAAGAGGGTTGAGAGGGTGAGCCTTGAGATGGAGGAGTGTCCCCTTTCCCCTTCGATTGAGTGTTTCCTATCTCCGTATTCCATATTCTCTTTGCAACCATATTTGGTGTGAGGCGTGAGATTGCTCGATTTCTCCGCCAGGACCTTGTAGGGGGTTAGGATCCTTCGCCGGGAATTAGGGTTGGATCTACATTTAGGAATCTGTTTCACTCTTAGGTTTCCTTATAGCATAATGCGGTCATATAGGGTGTGAAGTGTTGAGATTAGTCGATTTCTCCACCGGGACCTTGTAGGGGACTAGTGCCTTTTGCTTGGAGACAAGGATTGGTTATCATTGGACTACCTCGACTCATTAGACTCGATTCTAGAGCATTTAGTGAATCTTGAGCTTTAAGGAAGATCTTAGGGGGATCATTGCCCGAATACTTCATCCTTAGTGATTGAGACTCTTCTACTTTATTTCTTGCATACTTGTTTGCTTTGCTTGCAATTAGTTCACTTCATCATATTCATCGATTCTGACTAGATAATTGAGAAGTGGTTATTACTAATACTTCTGTTCCCTGTGGATTCGACTACCCGACTCACCGGGTATTTATTACTTCGACACCCGTGCACTTGCGGTACACACACGCATATTCGGACGTGTCAGGGCCTCAACCAAAGGAAATTTTATCTAAGACCCAGGTCCATATTGGAATTTTTAAATGTTTTACAAAAAAAACCCCAAAAAAAAGGGCTTCTATTCTTTATAAACGAGCTTCAAACGAGCTTTTAAACAAGCATCTAGAGAAATCAAGCTCAAACAAGATCATAAATGAGCATTTAAATGAACTCGAGCTTGAATGAGCCAATAAACACGCTTTCCCGAGTCGAGCTCGAGTTTAGTAATTCCTCAAATGAGTTGAGCTCAAACAACATATAAGTGTCGATTCAAGCCATGAGCCAAGCTCGAGCTCTTCTTATTAGTCACGAGCTAAGTCTCAGCACATGAAAGCTCAGCTTGGCACTGCTCATCTCAAATACACCCCTAGCAACCCATGTTGAATATTAAGGAGCAAAGTGTACCATTGCAGACTACTATGATTAACAAAATTAAAGCAGTAGTTTTGTTTTAAATGAAATCTTTCAAATCTTTTGAGCCAATTGACATTCAACCTTACGAATCAGATACTAGTTGATGATGATTTCCTATTGGAGTTTTCAAATGCTTTGATTATGTACATTAATATTGAAGGTTAATAACCCAACTAATATGATAGATTTTAGATCCATCAGCTTCCTTAATACTTTTTAAAAGATTTTGTCCAAGTTGTTGGTTGATAGATTGCATCCATTGCATCAAGAAATGATTAGACCTTTTCAAAGTAGTTTTCTTCTGGGCAGTGATACTAGTGACCAAATTATTATTACTCAAGTGGTGGCGCATTTTGTAATAAAACAAAAAAGATCATAGAGGTGGATTGGTTAAGAAAATAGATCCTCAAAAGAAATATGATAGCATTGACTAGGAGTTTCTATGGCAAGTTGTCACTGATTTCAATATGGCAACTCAATTAATTTGCTTGATTGTGTTTGTGCTACTTCTAATCAATTATATATTATTAGAAATCAGAAAACTCAACCTTAGTTTCCAATACAATGAGGCTTAGATATGGTGATCTTATGTCTCCATTCTTTCTTATCTTGTGTTTGAAAATATTATCTCATAAGTTTCAAGATGGAGTACATCGCAAGAGGTAGAAGGCAATTAAGATTGGGAGCAATGACTCTATTATTTCCCCTGCATATGACTTTAAGTTATTTACACAAGTAAAAAGTGGTTGATAAGTCATTACTTTTATAGCATTTCCCTTGATATTTTGCTTGATCTTAGTATTTTGTTAAACTTGATGCTCAATACTACTTAATTTCATGTGTAGCATCATTTTACAGGTGTTGAAGCAAAAGGAAATAATTTGAGAATTTTTTGGGTTAAATTGGTAGAGAAAATAATAAAACTAAATAAAACAAGCCCATGAAACACAACCATGTTCTTAAACACGGTTGTATCTAGAGTTTTCTGAATCAAATAAGGGAACATGCATGTTTAAATATGGCCTCGTTCTGTTAAGATAGTGTCATTTTGGAATAATACTATGTTTGGATCCTCTGGGCACGTGTTTCCAAACAGTATTTCTACTCGATGATTGTTGATCAAGAATCTTAATGGCCTAACACACCCACTAAACACTCCATGTTTAGTGGTCATGTTTAACCTTCCAGAATGACTTATAAATAGATATTGAAGATCCTTATCTTGGAGTTTTTCCCAGAAATTGAAGAACACTTCCGATAGATGATTTCATATCTCCTTTTCATTAGTTTGAAGAGGAGATTGAAGATCAAGAGAAGATTCAAAGAGGAGTATCAAACATTGAAGGGTTTAGAATCAATATTTAACCTCACTCTACTAATTTACGGGAATTCTACATGAAACTCTTATTCTCGAGTGTTTTAATTATGTTTTTTGTATGACATTTTTATTTGTATGTAGCTAGACACCTTCTTAGTGGTTGGATTTGATGCAACTTGGTTGTAAATTGTTTTCTTGATTTCTTTATATTGATCTAATTTATTTAGGTTTTGAGATTTATTTATGGTAATACTTGATCCAAGAATTTAGTGAGTGAGAGCTCGAATTTATAAGCATAGGTTTAGTTAGAGAGAGCCCATGCTTATGATTGATCACATGCTTAGTTAGTGAGAGCTTGAGTGTGTGAATAATCTCTTACAATTGAAATAGTTTGAACTCATTTCTCATAATTAGGATGATAATAATTTTCAAGACTTGGGTGATCAAGTAGTTTGGTCACAAAATTGAAATGCATTGAAGGGGAGAATGTGTTAAATACCTGCTTCACCTTGTTAAGTGGTTAGTCACTTAGAGATAAGGGTTAATTTATATAAGGAACCTCCATGGTCCAGTGATCATGATAAATTAGATTAAAAAAATCTATTTATAGAGGTCATAATCTTGAATAACCAAGGAAAATCTCATCCGAGCACCATTCTCATTATCTTGATCTTTAGAACATTGAATTTGAGTTTCTTGGATGCATATTCTCAATTTTTAGTTAGTATTCTTGTTAAGCAATTGAATAACTTTTTCATCAGTTAAATAATAGGAGAAAATATAGTATTAGTGCTCAATCCTTATTGGATTGATTGGCTTATTCACACACTCTTACTACTTGACATGACACCTGCACTTGTGTGACTTTAGGCTAGCTTGTGTGCCTCATCAACAAGTGGCAGAAGTTATGAGTTGTTTGAATCAGTTCATTGCTGCTTCAAGGTTTTCCATGAATTTGGCAAACTCAAAACTTTCTGTATCACCAAATGTATTTATCAAGCAAGTGAATCTCTTTAGTAATACTTGTAATAACCTTTGATTAGAGATTTGAGGTGGTATGTAGGCATTTCCGCTATTCATGGGGGTTATACCAAAGTAATATATGCACCTATCCGAAGAAGAATTTCCTTTCTTTGGCTAGCCGAAGAACCTTGGTTCAATTAGTTTTCATCATTATCACATATACTCTATGCAAATTGCTCATTTACTAGTGGCTACTTGTTATCGTATTGTCGGTATCTCAAGAAATTTTCATTATGGTGATAGGGAAACCATGTTTCATGGGTATCTCAAGAATTGGAAGAGTATGTTTGCCTAAAAGCTATGGTGGTTTATTGGTTAATCTTGGTCTCTTAGAAAAGATTTGATAGCAATTAAAAGAATGATTATAACTTTTTGCTTGCTCAAATTTTGTGCAACAAATATTTATAACATGGAAATGTTGGCTTTATGCCTATGAGTCAAGGTGCTTCATCATACAACAAGAAAGTTGGGATACAACAACTAAATTTAGCGGTGGATTTATAAATTAGCCGTTGCAAATCTCTATTGTTGCAAATTTTCAAATTCATCACTATTGATTAGCACCCCTATCACATTTACAATAGTTGATTTGTATATCAATCGCTATATATTTGCTTTTAACGTCAAAATTTTGAATCTATTATTACAGGTGCATATTTATTTTATTTTTTTTAAAATAGGTATATAGTGGCTAATTCATTAATTCAACACAATAAATATTAGTTTTTAAAAATGGTATTTTGGGCAGAAAAATTATCCCTACAGCTATTTATAATTTATTTAACTAAAAACTATTAGTGGCAAAAAATTTTGTCACAATATGTTAATTGAATAGATTATAATGTAACAAATTTTTAATATAGTATGAAATTATAAGTGCATCATCAAGAGGTTGTTTGTACTTACATATACATTAAAATTTTAAAAAGTTATATATATATATATATATATATATATATATATATATATATATATATATATATATATATATATTGGAGGTGCAATTTCTAATATATTATTAAAACTCAAAAGTCAACTTAAGTAAAAGTATTGGAGGTTTCTTTTGAAAATGTTGTTATAATTTTACAAAATATAAAAACCATAATAGAATCCCTAGGCATAGAAAGACTCAAAAGCTTTTAACAATATCATTCCTCCTCTTCAAGCCCTTTGCATGCTTCGGTGAGCTCTTCCGCACCTTTTGCTCTCCGACATCTCTAATCATTGAGCATCTAGATAACTTAGTTGCTCACAGGCAAACTAACTTCATTTCTTTGGTTGTTCTTAATCTAGGCTAGAATTTGGGTTTTGAGTTTCTAATTTCTAGGCCAATGTTTTGGTTTGGAGATTTCAATATAGGGCTAGAGTTAGATTTTTCATGTTCTATAGTTGTCTTTTTAGGGGTTTCTAGTTTATTGTGTTGATACATAGTTGCTGGTCATCATGTGTTTGATAAATTGTCTCAAAGAGAGGAAATCGGATTATATATATCTGTGTGTGCGCGTGTGAAAAGTGATTTCCCCATTTTTAAAATAGTTTTATGTTTTATGGATTTTTATTGTTAGTAAATTTTTGTGCATCCAAAGTAGATTTGGTAAAGACTAAAAAGGTTTTATTCAGTTTCCTTTTGTTTTTGGTTCATCATTTAGATTCGAGTCATGTTGTAATTTGAAACTAAATCCTTTTAAGAACCTAGCTATAATGAACGCTTGGATGGATTTTGTGATTTCACTTTATTAAATTCAATTTATTTTTTAGTTTTATTATGATTCATTTATATGTGCTATATTGTTCTTTAATTAATGTATGTGGGTGTGTTGATTCATGTTTACTTTCATACAATTGAGATTAAGAAATCCTTTGTATGAATAGGTCATGCATAATTAAAAGGTATTGCATGCAATCTTAGAGATAGGATGTTATAAACTTTTGGGGTTGAGTCAAATTTGATAGAGGAATTTATAGATCGATTAATGCAATTCTAGTGGTTTTAATTAAATGAGATTTTAGCTAATCAACCCAGTGTTAGTTATTAGTATTCTTGAGAAATATATTAACATATTTGAAGACTTCTCATAGTCCAATAAACTTTATGATAAATTGATGATTGGAGTACTATTTCCATGAGAAGTCCTAGGGGGATTCATTATCCAACTACTACTTCTATTATTGGTTGTTTCTTATTTCATTTATCACTCTAGTGGTCAATTAAGCCAATTTAGTTTAGATTATTCTTTTGATTAATATAATTTTTCATAAAAATTTGTCAGAAAGATAATAGAAAAAGAGCTATTACTAGTAATCATGGTCCTTATTGACAGACACATTGTACTCTTAAATCCTATGCAATGGAAGAAACAGGTGCACTTGCTTAGTGATGGTCTGCAGGGTGGGATATCGGACACACACACAATCACTTGCAATGTCAATGGAGATATTTTAAATTTAATAGTGTCTAATTATTAAAATCACAATGTCAATTGTTTACCCTCGAAGTCCTCCTGTCAACTACTTCAAGATAACAAAGTCAACGCTCAAGCCTTTGACAATCAAGCGTGGATTTGAAAACCCCTAATGTCGAAAGAGTACCTTTTTTCTTTCTTTGATTACTCTTCATTTTTAAATTAAAAGATATTGAGGTGATATAGTGGTCTTCTTCATCTACTTGAGTGAAAGAAAGGGGAAAATTATTAAAAGAATATTGGAAGTGAAGAAGAAAACTTGGTTTTAGTTTTTAGTTTTAGGTATCCTAAAGTTGTCAAAGATAACAAAAACACAAACCAAGAAATGTGGTATTTGTATAATAACTCACATGCTTCTCACAAAAATTTTAGAATTTTGTATATCAACCCCCCATTCTTCCAATTTAGTTAATAATTTTCTATGAAAAATATACATACTATAATTACTACTAATAACTTTATATTTGTTGGCCAATTTGATCCTGCAATTTACAATGTAGCTTACCTCTTGGTATTTTTTTTTTTACTAATATCGGTCCCACTGATAGTCTTATGGAAAAACTCTCAGATATTTAAGAAGTTTAGACGAGCAAACTAGTTACACGATCTGGTTTTTAAATCTAGATTGGGTACCTAGTTTTTTAGATTGGCAAAGCTCAACCTATATTGTATCCGACTTAAACTAGGCTCCCCTTTTAAACCTGATTGGGTATCGGAAGTTTGATCAAAATGTATGTTTTGTATACTCCTTGAATTCTTTTTATATATAGTAGAATTACATAATAATAAATACAAAAAACTTATAAAGAGGCTTACAACCTTCTATTCATCTCTAAAAAAAATTTAAAAAATAACAAAGACAATATAGTATCTCACCAATCTTAGGAAATGCAGAAAGAAATCAAATATCTTTTGAAGCATCAAGCATCTCATCAATAATGATCATCAGTTACTCCAAAGTCAAGTCCTTCATTCCTATAATTCAAAAGAGATAGAGCTAAATTTAAGGCTATTTATAACAAAATATATACAAAATAACAACAAATAATTAATAAATGGAACATTTTCCATTATCTCTAGTTCAAATAAGTTCTCTATGAAGAATGGAGCATGAGATGTGTGCAAGCAATCTTGTGCATAAATAAGAGCTATATCAAGCTTGGAGTTAAAGAAGTATGGAAAAAAGCAAGAACATGTCCTCCAATGCTAATTGCAAGTACTTCTCAAGCTATCAACACAAGTGTGGGATGTCTATTTTGGGAATTCTTCCACCATTCTAAGTGTCATAGCCTCCCAATCAACCTCTTGATCACACTATTTGGTGCTTGACACACAACCAAGTGACAAGTGAACCTCCCGAAGGTTAGGGACAAAATTAGCCCTAATACACACAGCGCAAGATATATATCAAGTAAACAAGCAACCACGTACACATACAAATACAAGAAGCCAAGCCTTAGAGAGAAAAATTAAACTCTCCATTAGAATGACAAGATTACATAACCATGGCCAAGACCTCAACCAAGAATGAGATCATCCTCTTTTACATCATGGAAACAAGAGATTTTATATAAGGACTCTCATACAAGGATGACAACACAAAGACTCAATCCAAGGGCTGAGAAGAAGTCAATAGTCACATCAAAACAAGCACCATAGTCACCTAATACAGCGCCAGTCACTAGGTCAAGCTACAGTACCGCCAAGCATCACTATTCCATTGCCTAGCCAAGTCTCAGTAGTATCCAGCAGCTGCACGCATCCAGCCTCAGTAGCAAGCACACCAATCCAGCCATACCGCTAATCCTCAATAATGGCCTGGCTATCGACAGAATCCCTCGATAACGGCCTGTGCCTTTCTCAATAACTCGAAACCAGCCTCAAAATTGGCTAAGTGTTGGGCATCAACATCTATACCGACGCGCCCACCCGTGCGTGTCTCGGTCGTGCGTGCTCCCACGGTCACTCGCGCACCGCTAGGTCTCTGCACATGGTTCAGTGGATTGCCTTGCCCGTTCTCGGTCACACGCCCATGCACACTACCCAGTCCATGCTGTACACCCACGTGTCTCAGCTTATCTCAGCACAACTCGATCAGGCCACCCCATCTCGCCGGCATGCTCCCGCGCCTAAGGCAAAATGTCATTCTTGTTTATATGAACATGAAAAGAGATAGTGACCAAATGTAAGGGTCCCAAACCTTTATAGTAAGTTTGATAAGTGCTTGTGTATAAATAATACAAAGTATTCTTTTCTTACATTGAGTATTATTTTTCTCAGATTTTATCACTTATTCTTGTGTATATGTGTTCATTTGTGCATTTAGGGTTGTGGAGATAATTATGGAAGAAAAGAACCAAAAGTAGATCATGGATGCAATTTTTGATGAAGTTCTTGGATTGAACAAACGTGAATAGACAAGTTGTGCTCAAAGACATTTGGGTGTGTGCCAACCTCCATTGTGTTCAAGAAAATATACAAATTGGAGGGGCATAAAGGCAGTCATACTCATGTGTTCCGACTTGCGCAATACTAGCAAGATCTTCGTCAATGTGATTTCATTAAAGAAGCAACTCGATCTACCACATGGATGTCTGCCCATTCATGTGGCCTTGATAAAAAGTGTGGATTCAGGAGTATTTGGTGAAATATTGTAGAAGTTTACTGTAGTAAATCATTATAGCAAAGTACTATAGCAGTTACTATTCATAGCTCGCACGAAATCGACTTCTGGAAATTCACACGCACATGTGGATGCCCGATTCCAGCCCCTATAAAAGCCGCGATTTCAGACATTTTAAGGGGTCTTTTCCTCATCTCTTTCTCCATCTTTGGAGGCGTTCACGGCTAGGGTTTGGAGAGGCTTTGGCCGAGGTCTTTGGAGTGGTTCTATGGCTTTCAACACCGCGTTCATTCGGAAGATAGTTATTGGGGCAGCTTTTGTCAGCCTGGATTTGGCGAGGTGTACCCTAGTCTTGACGAGAAAACCTTTGGAGAAAAAAAGGCAACTCCACAAGACCATCGATACGGGGTTTTACTTATGGATTATATGCTTTTACATTCGATTTCATTATTGATTCTTTCTTGCTCCATGGAGAGCTAAACCCCTGATGGGTGCTTGGACTTGTAAACCCTATGATGATTTGGTTTCATTGATCTTTCATTATGTTTATTTAATTGATATTTTTAATTGAGTTCCAACCTTGAATACTTGTTGAATAGATTTTCCCTCAGAGTGACACTAGGGTTGAGAATCTATCTTGGTAATCCTTGTGGATGAGTGACACATCATGAGGGTTAGACAAAGCTAGGTTAGGGAGGGTTGAGAGGGTGATTCGAGAGGTAGCAGAACGTCCCCTTTCCCTCCTGAGTTCTTTACGGTCACAATAGAGTGAGGTGCTAAAAGGTAAACTCCACAGGGGCTTAGTTGTGTCAGCAATAGAGTGAAATGTTAAAGTAATCCTTAGTGCTGGGGCTTAATTGTGACTAGGGGTCTTTCGCCAAGACCAAAGGGTTAGATCTATATTAGGAAATATGGTTTATCATTTGGAATCCCCAGATCTTCATGTAACCCCACACAGTGTGAGGGTTAGTCACGGTTGACCTTTGATAAGTGCTTGTGTATTAGTAATACGAAGTAATTTTTTCTTACGATGAGCATTACTTTTATCAAATTTTAGCGCTAATACATGTGTATTTGTGAACTTTTCTGCATAAAGGGTTGTGGAGCCAAATAATGAAAGAAAGAAGCCAAAGTAGATTGTGATTGTACTTTGTTAATGAAGTCTTGGAGTGAACAAATGTGAAGACATAAGTTGTGATCGAAGATACGTGTGCAATGTTAGCAAGATCTTCACCAATATGGCATTTTAATTGAAGAAGCGATGCGATCTACGGTATAGACATGTGCCCATTTATGTTGCCTCGATAAAAAGTGTGGATTCGAGAATATTTTTTTTCGGAGTACTGTAGCAGATACTGTAACAATTTACTGTAGCAGTTGTTGTTCACAATCCGCAGAAAATCAAATTTTCAGAAATCCACACGGGCTTGTGGAAATTACCCATGCCCGTCTGGATGCCTGATTCCAGCCCTATTTAAGCCGCGATTCAGCTCCATTTCAGCATCCTTCTTTACATTTTTTCTCCATCTTTTGAGAGGCTTGTGGCTAGGGTTTAGAGGGGCTTTGGAAAGGTTTTTGGAGTGGTTCAATGGCTTCAACACCGCATTTCTCTTGGAAGATAGTTATTGGGGGAGCTTTCGTCTACACCGATCCGGCGAGGTGTGCCCTAGGCTTGACAAGGGGACCTTTGGAGAAGAGGAGGCCACTCCACAAGACCATCGACATGAATACCAAGGGGGTTTTCTGGTGGATTACGTGTTTTTACTTTCGATTTCATTATTGATTGTATCTTTCTCTATGAAGAGCTAAACCTCCTAGTGGGTACTTGGACTTGTAAACCTTAGGATGTTATTGTTTCATTGACCTTTTATTATGCTTTCCTTAATTGATGTCTTTAATTGATTTCCAATCTTGAATGTTTGTTGAATGATTTCTGTCTTAGAGTGACACTAGGGTTGAGAATCTATCTTGGTAGCCTTTGTGGATGAGTGACACACCATGAGGGTTAGACAATGCTAGATTGGAAAGGGTTGAGAGGGTGAGTCTATAGGTAGCGGAGCGTCCCCTTTCTCCTCCAGTGTAATTCATCCTACCTCCATGTTCCTATATTTCTTTGCAATCACAATAGAGTGAAGTGCTAAGAGAGAAACTCCGCTGGGGCTTAGTTGCGCGAGCAAAAGAGTGAACCGTTAAAGTAATCCTTAGTATTTGGGGCTTAATTGTGACTAGGGTTTTTCACCTGGACCAAAGGGTTAGATTTATATATAGGAATAGGGTCTATCACTTGGAATCTCTAGAGCTTCTTGCAACTGTACACAGTGCGAGGTGTTGAGACGGAGCAATTTCTCCGCCGGGGCATAGTGTAGAGTTAATTACGGTTGACCTTAGGTTTGGGACCGTGTATTTTTGGATCTCCATGACTCATTAAGCATCAGTTAGGAGATATAATAATTGCTCTTGCACTTGAAGCAATAGTCCTAGGGGGAGCATTGTCCGAGTGCACCACTTTCTTTTGATTGCCTTTCCTCTCATTTTATCGTGCCTCTCTTTCTTATTTATTTTAGTTCTTTTCACATCAATTTTATTCAAACTATCATTAATTCATCTTCATCATAGTTATATAGCAATCCTGGTGTTTCTGATCACTATTCCCTGTGGATACGATACCCCACTCACCTGGGAATTTATTATTTCAACAAACCCATGGACTTGTGGGTCACACACAAGGGGCGTTGTCAACCTTAGGTTTTGGACCGTGTGTCTTAAGATTTCCATGACTCATTAGACATCAATTAGGAGACATAATGATTGGTCTTACACTTGAAACAATAGTTCTAGGGTGAGCAATGTCCGGGTGCCCCATTTTCTATCGATTGCCTCTCTGATTATTCTATTACATCTCTTTCTTCTTTACTTTATATCTATATGTATTGATATTGTTCACAGCACTCTTAAATCATCTTCACTATAGCTAAATAACACTACTTGTGTTTCTGAGCACTATTCTCTATAGATACAACTACCCACTTACCAGGGTACTTTATTACTTCGATAACCCGTGCACTTACAGTACCCACTCGTAAGAGGTGTGTCAAAGTTATTAAAGGTTGTTTTCTTAGGTTCACATGTATGTTCCAAGTAGAGGGGGACATGGGCTAAAATTTGGCCCGACCCGGAACTAAATCGGCCAAACCCTCAGGTCAATTGACCTGGTGGGCCAGGCTGTCAACCCACAACTAGGCCGGTCACCCGGGTTAGCCAACCTGCCTGGTTGACCTGGTCAACCCGGCGAGTTAGGTTTCTTTTCCATTTTCAAAAACATTCAATACATCATATGGGTTTTGAACCCTTGACCTGCGCTACATTCAAAAAGCTTTTTACCAAATGCACTAACATATCTTAACGAACAATGATGAATATATATATAAATAGGTGTTGGATTTAACAACGTCCACTTCATTAAGATGATGTTGTTAATGAAAACTTATACTATATTTTATTGAATTAGTTATACAAAATATTTTTGTGTGTCTTACACCTACAATATAGTGTGAGTAGATATTTAGTGTTAAGTGAAAACATGCTAAACATATCAAGTTCCCAATTATCACCACTAAACATTGAAATGAAAATTTGTATAAATGATCAGAAGTGTGTTTAAATTCTATAACAAAAACTAAAGATAGGATGTCCTAAAACTAGTGACTTCTTCTTCACTGACAACATGAGCATAAAAATAATAGTCCTTGAGAGTTCGAGAGTCAAACTAAGTCTTACGTAAAAATCAATAGTGACAAGTAAGTAATTGCGTGGTAACTTCGATATACACTAAAAAAATTATATGAACTCTCATTTCTACCACACTTAAGAAAATATATAAGTAATTTAAGTCACACCCAAGAAAATATATAAATAGCTTAATTCAATAAGAAAACAAATTAAGTGTAAGCCTTCATAATTTGTTTAAGTTATTTTGATTTGTTTCAATTTTTTATTAATTAAAATTATTATTAATTTTATGATTTTTAAAATTAATTTTTTAAAAAAAATATGTTGTTTGAGGTTTCTTTTTATTCAAATGTTTTTAATAATAACTCAAAAAAAAAACTTGTAGTGTGATTTTTTAAAGTGTTGGAGGGTTTTTCAATCGGTTCAAGTTCAAATCCTACAAGCTACATTTGAAGCTAATTTTCATTTTATTTAAAAAATAATAATAATTTTTAAGTTTTAAATAATTGCCAGGTTGGGCGGGCTAGGCCAGGACCTGGCAGGTTGTGAGGCTTGACAGGCTAGGTCCAGGTTATCTTTCGGTGGCTTGTGACCCGTAGGGTTAGCCCGGCCTGGCAGGTCACTACTATTCACCAAACCAGTTACGGGTCGGCCACAACTGACCTGGGCCTGGCGGCTTAGGCTCGTTGGGCCCGGTTAACCGGTCCATGCCCATGTCTAGTTCCAAGTACCTCTCGACCTTGGTTTTATTTGCACTATTCACGCATCCCATATCCCTTTCATATTTGCTATGATGATAAGATTCCCAAAGTCCAATATTGCCACTTAGGACAGATTGTGATGGAAACTAGAAGCATAAGTAAAGGTAGAACTTGAACAATATGATTCTTGCACATTTTTTCTTGATGTGTAGAAGAAGATTACTCTTTAAACAATGAATGCAAAACAAACTTGATGTTTGAGGAAAAGACATCAAATTTCTCTTGACCATATGAATTTTGCTCCATCCATTTAACATCTTGCCACTTCTATCTTGGGTTGAGGATCACATAAACAGATAATAATGAATTATGGTTATCAATTTTGCCCTAATATTTATCAAGTTTTACTTTCATTTAAGATGCCATTTATCTAATGCTTTCATCCTCATTATGATATTGCTTGGAAATCATAAGAACAATACAAAATATCTCATCCCACATGAGCATTGCAAGTCATTTAACAAGAGCTTGACAATTTCAATATGGCATAAAAAAAAAAAAATTTTAAGAATGCCAATAAAGAAATGATTTGGTTCCACTCCATATTCATAGAATCACCACTGAACTTCACCATTTCTTTTTAAAGAGTGGAATCTCTCATTAATATATTAGCAAATGCTTTTATAACCTTTATAGAAGATTCAAGCTTCAAATATGCCAAATTTCATCTGGATTTAATATCCTTATCAATGTAGATCGCAAATTTATATTGTATTGAATGTTACTATATTACTATATTACTATATTTCTCTTTTTTAGCCTTTTATTATTATATCGTTTTATTAGTATGTGCTTTTTAATAGTTTATAGTTAGCATCCCATAGTTCTCATATGATAGGGTTTTTGTTTTACTTGTTAATGCGTGGGATTTATTTATAGAAAATATACAAAATTGTAGAGTTAATGAGTTTATGGTACACCCATTGCAATTTGCAGATCCTCATCAGTATGCTTTCCCTTTTTATTTGTTTATTTGTTTATTTGCTTGTTTGTGTTTGTCCAAAAACTATTTTATGTTGTGTTTTTTGTTTCTCAATTCATCCTTTGAAAAAATTATAACAATAATAAACTATGAAAATGCAAAGTAAAATAATAATAACAATAATATATATATTTATAAAAAATAAACCTACTTAAAAGTGTGAATTTATTTGAGAAATTGATAATACATGTGTTAAAATTGAAACAAGTAATTTTTATTTAATAATAAGGACATAATGGCTAAATCATATTATTTTATATCCTTTTCTTTTCTTTCTTCTTAGCCAAATACGGTTTATCAAACAACCCTCATTTCTTTTCCCTCCATAAAATTTGACTATCCAAACAAGAGTTCAACCAATTCTTTCTTTTCCCTTACTTTCCCTTATTTTCCATCCCATTCCCTCCCATTACTTTCTCTTCTACTTTTGGATCCAAACACTATGTTAAATTATTAATTTTTTAAAAAAATAATAATTTAATAAAAATTAATTATTTTAAATAAGTATAAAATTTATTCTCCTAGTAATTATTTAATATTTGAAACAAATTTGATCACAGATAATTTGTATCTCCAACAAAATATTGAAAAAAAATTATCTTTTTCAAATTTTTAAAAGTTGGTATTTTGGGAATTATTTTGAACTTGAAGGGTATATTAAAAAAAAATCATATTCCCCTGAGAATGTGAGATTACCATCACTATAAATAGTAATTACATTCAGGTAATATTAGCCAAGTTATCACATTCATAGAATATATTCTAAACAACCAAACAAGCTAATGTAAGATTGCTTGATCCATGTTCCTAAGGTAATTTGATATTATTTCCTACCAAACATTACCTAAGAGCTTTTCAAGGTAGGGTAATTATGGTTATGGTTATATGGTTGTATGGTTATTATAGTCAAACCTTACGCTAGGTAGGGTGATTAGGGCTATTATTATATCCTTGTAAAAATAGTTAAAAATTATATACAATGGTCTCAGAGCTTTAAGGGTTGGTAACCGAAAGTAAGAGAGAATGATTTACATTCTTCTTTCTCACAATCCCCTCCACCTAGTCCCATCATCTTGCCTTTCACTCTTCCCTAGGGGTGGTAATGGGGTGGGGACAGGGATTCCCAATCCCCGATTGTCCGACGGGGGGAATTTGCTTCCCTATCCCCATCCTCGCTGGGATCCCCTCTCCGGGGAGATCCCCATGGGGATTCTCTATTTGCAAACATACTATTATATTTTGAAACATAAAAACTGCTATACACACATATATATAGATATATATATATATATATATATATATATATATATATATATATATATATATGATAACATTAAAACTACTCATCATAGAGCTCAATTAAATTTATTTAGTTTTTTTTTTGTAAAATAAATATTTATTTATTTGGATTTTTATTATTTATTAAAATGTTTTGTTGTTTTAATTTATAAAAACCTTTCTTATCTAATTTTAATTGTTATTAGTTTAAAATAAATAGTTTATGTGATTAGTCCAATTAAATAAAAATTAGGGTTTTTAATATCATCACTTAGGCCTTTGAATTTTATTAATGTTGGAAAGAATTTTACACACACAGATATATATATATATATATATATATATATATATATATTTAATCCAGTTGGGATCCCCACAGGGCAAGGAGGGCAATCCCCGCCCCGTCCCTGTTTAGGAAACAGGGATGGATTAGCCCCTGTGCCTCTCCCCACGGGGGAGGGATTTTGGGAATCCCCTTTCCCGTCATGTCAGGTCCCCGCAAGGATCAGGGATTCCCCAGCCCATATCCACCCCTATTGTTCTCCACCATTTTAGCTTTAGTTTGGGAGCTCTTAGATCAATTCTTCCCTCACAAACAAATATCTTCTATTTCTTTTTCAAAGAGAGACTAATTGCAATCAACGAATGATAATTCTTCTCAGATTTTTAAGTTTGATTTGATACTTATCATCAAAATTAGTATTTTTTGGGTATTTTGCTTTGTTTTGCTAAATTATTGAGGAGTTTTGTTTATGGATCTCAAACATAAATCAAGGGGGAAATAGATGGGTGATTTTGTTTTCACTTGTGCTTTTTTCAATTAGAATTTGATATTTGGAGTTCGTAGTGGTTTTCGGGACTATCTTTGTATTATATAATAATAATAATGATATAAAAACACCTTAGATAATGTAAGGAGAAGAAAATGAAATGATATCTAAATTGGAATAGTTTTCTAATGTTGATTCATGGTTTCATGTAGATAAATTAAAAGTCATCAAGCTTCGATGACATTAGTAAAAAATTTATGAACATAATGCAGGGATTTAATGACATGAACGATATTAATGTGTTTGAAAGTTAAAAAGAAAAAGAGTCTTCAAAGTTCAAAGAAGAAGACAAAGATCGCTCACTGCTCCAAAACATGCAAGAGGGAGAACCACCACTTTCCCATGATGTAAGTGGTAAGGATTCTTCTATTGGTTATATATATATATATATATATCAATCACCCATTTGGGATCATTATTATAAAACCGATGATATAGACTATATAAGGTGAAATATTGTGATGTTTTGATTGGTTGTACTTTAAAAATGGTATTAATGATTTAGCAAATCACACTAGGAGATGCAAAATTTAAAATTACTTGCTAATATATATTTGAAACAAAAAAGATAGATCTACATACCTAAATCATAGTTAAGCAAGACGGTTCCACTGAAACTGTTAGTATTCCAAGTGTATGATGATCTAGATTATATTAAGAAAGCATTGGCTAGCATGTTGATAATGGATGTTTTGCCTTTTAAGTTTGTGGGACCGGAAGGTTTTTACTTTTTCTTTTGAAATAATATAAATCCTCATTTTGCTATTTCTTCACATTTCTCTACTATAAGAGATTTGCCATAGTTTCTTTATTAAGAAAAGACAAAAGTTAGAGATTTTTTTTGAGAAATTGTCTTCAAGGATTTGTTTCACCATATATTCATAGAGCTCTGGTCAAAATTTGAGCTATATGTGTCTTAGCAATAATTTTATTGATGATAATTAATTGTATAAAAAAATTATCAATTTTTGCCAATTGCTAGTTATAAAAGAAACCTTATCGATAGAACTACTGAGAATTACTTGAACAGATTGGAACCTAAACGAATTTTAATTTTGGCCATAAATAATGCTAGTTTTAATGACAACGCTATTAAGTATTTGAGAAGAAGATTTAATCATTGGGAATGTGGCCTTTTAGAAGGAAAATATTTGCCTGTGAGATGTGATGTTGAAAGACGGCTTGAAAGACGGCTTGAAAGATGTTGGAAATCAATTTTTTGAAAATTCATGCTTTTATGAAATATGTGAGATCAATCTTCTCTTGTTAGGCTACAAAAATGCAAGTTTTGTGTTGAGGAGGAGAAATTAAATAGTAATAGTCTCATTTGTTTGTATATTAAAACTAAATGAACTTTGGCATATTTGAAGCTTGAATAATCAAAAGCACAAGACCAAATCCATGCAAAATATGTGAAATTCACAACAAGGATCGAATCAAGGGTAAAAAATAACGTGTAAAAATCTTACTTTATAGACAAGATTATTGGCGTCGGGTGAACCTTTGATCACAATAAAATTAAATTGAAAAAAGTGGGAGAACTTTATAGAGTCATGTTATGTAATCAATTAAAAAAATCGGGGGTGTTAAAGTCTTTCTAAAAATTATAAAATTTTTAAGATATTCTCCCTCTCTCGACACCCCAAATCGGGGGGCCAGAAAAAAAAATAATGTTTTGGAGGGTTTAAAGGGTCCGAGCTAACCCTTCCTTTCCCTTCATTAAATTAAAAAAAATTTATCCAAACAAAGAGAGGGCTCACTCTGACCATCCATGACCATATAAAATTAATAATATGGAGGAATATGGTAAAAACACGATTAGATCTAGGTGCCCAATTTTCTTTTTCTCTCGATCCAAAGATCTGATCAGGTTTTCATCTTAAAAATTTGGATTAGGCATGAGAAAAATTTAGGCCATCAATGTAGATACCGGATCAAATCGTTGGATCCTTATTTTTATACTCACCCCTTCCTAGAAAGACTACTACAAGCAAAAGACCTGGGTTTTTTTGCTGGTAATTGTTAAATTATATGCAACTGTGTAATTTGGTCTTTAAATATAATGTAGAAAATTATCATTCTTGCTCCATTTTGGTATAATATATATTGTCTTAAGTAAAGAAAAGTTTGGTCAAAGAGATTCAACAAACCTTCCCAAAGTGCAAGAAGTGTGCCAACTTTCTAGTGAATTGGGCTCAAAGCTATTAAAATAAGACCACTATTTTATTTTATTTTATTTTTTTTTATAAAAGGAGCTCAAAAGCTATTTATTAAAAAAGAGGGAAACTAAAGTACAACAAGAACACTTAATGAAAACAAAAAAACAGAACAACTGAAAGAACGAAGAAAGAAGAAAACTAAAAAACAAAGACAAATTACATGGTGAAGCCATTAGAAACAACACTCTTCATTAGCCACCTTGGGAGATCACGACCCCTATGAAAAAGAGTGAGCTCATGAAGACCAGTGCCTTGACATGCTAAATGATTAGATAATGAATTCCACCATCTAGGAATGAAGAGCATACTAGGGGAGCCAATAGTAGGTAACCAGCTTTTAACTATATTGACCCAAGGAATAGTCCTCCAGTCACACACAATTCTATCTGAGATTACAGCTTCATGTAGAACTGAAGATGAATTGAACAGATGTTGAACAAAGATCCTAGCATCAATCAAATGTTTCATAGCTAGAAGAAAAGCCTTGACTTGTGCATCTATATCTGATTGAGGATAAATGGAACTGCATCCTATAACCAGAATGGTATCATTAGCTATGGTTACAATAAAACCAGCCCCCATTCCCCTTTAATCAGAATCCCTTTTCCAAATGCTAGAATAAAAAAGGAAGGGGCCTTCGTGAGATCGAAAGTTTGAGAGAAGTAAGCATTTCCCTAAATGAGACACTGAGTTGTAGTAATACTCCCTGACATGAGAGACAATCTTCTTAACAAGAAGGTGAAAATCTGGAGTATCATTCTTGAAGATATAATCACATCGAATTTTCCAAATATACAGATAGTGGCTTCTATAGTAGATTGAACATAGGAAGATTTTACAATAAGAGGATAATGAAAGCAATTACCAGTAGTAATGGCATCTTAAAAGCTAATATTGACCCCAATAATGTCAATAATAAAATTCCAAACATAACTAGCCTTAGGACAGTGATTAAAAAGGTGCTCTACAGTTTCATAATCTGGACCACAAAGACATAGAAAGTATTTGGCTCCAAACCAAGATAATGAAAGTAATCATAAGTATTGATCTTGCCATGCAACATAAGCCAAACAAAGTGTTTTACCGAGAGGGCGACTTTAAGCTTCCAGATTAGATGCCAACCGGCCCAATGATCATGATAGCAAGCGTTTTGATTGAAATGAGTGTACACGTTGATAGTAATTTAATTGCCTTTAGAATTGGGATGCCAAACCCAATGATTGGAACCTTGAGTATCAATAATACTATGATTTAAGGCAGACATATTTAAATGCTCACCGAAAATATGATTTAGAGCTTGAAGGTTCCAGTGAGTACTCACCAATAAATTAGAGAAACTAAAAGAATTAAGATCCAAATCCATATTCGGATAAGTAGGTCTAAAGGCTATAGGAATTTCAAAATACCAAGGGTCTAAAAGAATAGAAGAAGTGCTCAGATTAAAGGAACTAAGGCACATGAAAGGTTTAATGATAGAAGCAGTTCGGCATAATCCACAAAAAAAAACCATGAGCACTTGACAGGAATAGAATCAACCCAGAAATTAATGTTCCCGTACTAATGATAAAGTATATCAACCCAGAAGACATCATGAGCATTGAGATAACCGAACACATTTTTAGCCATTAGTGAAATTTTGGGAAGCTTAGGATTTTTTATGGCAAGCCCCCCTTCGGAATAGTCAAGTGTAATGGCGTTCCAATTAACAACACAGATATCTTTTCCATCACCCTTTTGGACTAAAAGAATTTCCTCACAATCTTGGATATTTTGTCTAATACAGTGTCTAGAATGCTATAGACAAAGAGATAGTACAAAGGAATAGAAAGGATGGACTAGTTGAAAAGAGTAGATTTACCAGCAAAAGAGATATGAGAATGTCTCTAGTTGGAAGTAACTCTCTCAAATCTCTCACCCATGACATTAAAATGAGAAATGAACAATCTTTTATGAGATATCAAAATACCAAGATAAGTGAAGGGGAAGGAACTAGCCTTAAAATTGAGAATGTTGCAAATTCTCCTCCCAAGTCTCTTATTAAAATGATCAGGGAAAAAGATTTCAGATTAAGAATTATTAGCACATTTTCCTGTCAATCTCTCATAAATAGAAAAACAGAGCTTGATGTTACGAGCAATTTTCCTAGAAGCTTGAATTATAAGAATCAAATCATCAGCATACATGAGGTGGTTGAAATTGCAACTAAGATTGGAATTGAAACTAGGAATCATAGAGTTTCTCAAGGCAAAATTATGAATAGAAGTCAGGTTCTTAGAAACAATGATAAATAAATGGGAAGAAAGATGATCACCCTGCCGTAAGCCTCTAGAGGAAGAAATCCAACTAGTTGGCTTTCTATTAATGATGAAAGAATAAAAGGTAGAGATAATACAAGTATGGACCCAGCTTATCCAAGTGCGAGGAAAATTCATTTTGGAAAGTATGGCGAGAATTACAATCCAGATAATGGTGTCATAGGCCTTTTCTATGTCGATCTTAACTAACATCCTACGGGGGGTACGAAAAATCATTATTCATAGAATGAACAACCTCCTGAAGGGTAGTAATATTATCAAAAGGAGAGCAACCCTCAACAAAACCACAGTGTTCTTTACCAATAATGCAAGGCAAAACATGTATGAGACAATTAGCCATAATCTTTGAAATAATTTTATAGCAAACATTGCGTAAAGATATAGGCCAAAAGTCAGAGACAAATTTAATTAGGAGTACATTTTATTGGATCAGAGTAATATTAGTGCAACCTCAGAAATAAGATATAGCAGAAAAGATATGTTCTTCGATATCATCCCAGAAAAAGCGATAGAACTACTATTTTAGTCAATCAACCTTTAGACCTCTCTCTTTTATTAAAAAAAAGGATGCACTTTAATATCCTAGCCTAAGGATTTAGTTAGTTTTGATATCTTATATGCCCGAAAAAAAAAAAAGAAATGTCATTTTGTGTATGGGATGACATTAGGTACATATTTAAGCAAATGTTAGAAATTGTGAAAATGACACAACAATACAATCTTAAATTTTCCTAATATTAAAATGAATTATATTTATAATATCTAATTATGTTATTTTATCTAATAATAAAATTAAATTAAAGAATAGTCAAGGGGCAACCAAAATACAAATATAATAGTATATTGATACCGTGTCAAATACCATACCAAAATATAAATATAATATTATATTACTTCCGTGCCAAATACCGTGGAAACTATATAAAATATAATAATATACTAAGACCATGCCAAATACCGTGCCAACAATATAAAATATAATAATATACTACTACTGTACCAAATACGGTGCCAAACATATAAATATAATAATATATTAACACCGTACCAAATATCGTGCAAAAAATATAAATATAATAATATATTAATACCGTGCCAAATACCATGCCAAAAATACAAATATATTTATATATTAATATGGTGCCAAATACAGTGCCAAAATATAAATATGAAAATATATTAGCACCGTGTCAAATACGGTGCCAAAAATATAAATACAATAACATATTAACACCGTATCAAATACCGTGCAAAAAATATGAATATATTTATGTATTAAAAGGTGCCAAATACAACGCCAAAAATATAAATATAATAATATATTAATACCGTGCCAAATACGGTGCCAAAAATATATCTAAATATAATAATATATTAACACCATACCAAATCCCGTAACAAAAATATAAATATAGTAAATTATTAATACCATGCTAAATACAATGCCAAAAGTACAAATATAATAAATTGATTAATATCGTATCAAATATAGTGTAAAAAATACAAATACAATGATTTTTTAATACATTGTTAAACTCCTGATTTAAGATGATTATCAGATTATATATATACTTGTATTATTATATATAATTATATTATATATATAATTATAACTCCATCCCCTCTTCATCCTCTCCCTCTCTCGAGACTCCGACAGGCTGCCTCCATCTCCGCAGCCGATCGTGACGCCGACGACCGCCAGGCCGCCTTCCTCATCCGCTCCTCCTCCACTTGGATCCGATCGGCGACCGCTATTGCTCCTCCGCCTGGTGTCTCGGATATCCCACAATCATCACCATTGTTGTCATTTCGAGGATTTCAGGTATGATCCTCTTTACGCCCTCAACATCAACGACACCTACCTCACCGGAGAACTATCTAAGTATTTCAATTTCTTTACCTAATTTTCTTCTGAGTTTTTCCTAATTTTTGTGGTGTTTTGGTTCTAGGTCTGCTAACGAATGACTATAATTTTGATCGCAAGTTGACAATCTTGGCCTAGAGTGCTTCCGAAGTGGTATTGTGATCTATAAACCTTTTGATTGATTTATTTCTGAATTTTTGTTGGTTTGGTGATTAATTAACTTTTTCTAGGGTTATGGTTCATTGATTCTAGGTATCAAATACTGTTTTCAAAGGAGAAGATGATGGTGGTGGAGAAGCTCTCTTCCTTATAAGGTTTTTCTATGCGATCTCTAGATCTTTTCTTCATTTCATTTCATTTTATTTATTTTTATATCATCGCCTTTGATTTTCTGGTTCATGGTTTCCGGGTTGATCTTATAGCATGGGTGTTTGATCTTGGTAATATTTCTAGAATTTCAACCATAAGGTTTTCTTCAGATTTTTTTTTTAATCTTGTATTCAGAAATTTTGAATTACTGTTGTTGATCTTTTGTATTTCTTTGCTTCTTTGGGTGGTTTTTTTTTATAATTTTATTTTGGAGTTTCAATTTTCAATATTTATGAAAATTGAGAGTTTTAGGTAACAAAATTGCTGTAGTTGGTAATTAACCTTGAGTTCTAAAGGAAATTTTTAAGCCATGCCAACACAAATAGAAATAAGCATGTGAAGATAGTGTGGATGTGATGTGATGTGATGGTTTGCTGTTAGGATGATTACAAACACAGATAATGAGAAACTAGTATGAAGGATACAGTATGTTGAAGAAGGTGAGGGAGTTTTTCCGCTTTGAAATGTTTTGGCATTTTACCTTTCATTGAAGGATCAACACGCAACTATGTTTGATTTAAAAAATAGAAATATATACAGACAAAGAAAAACTAAGGGAAAAAAACTGGAACATTTTCAAAATATCCTTTCATATAAAAACCATCTTCAAAATTTGTCATAAGCTAAATTAAAATTATGCAGCTTAGTGGATTTAAACTTAGCCAAATTTGGCAGATTTTGAATGATTGCAGACTCATTCATACAGACATGCTTGATTACCCATAGACTCAAGTATATAAGTATATGATTTACTTGTGATGTCTTAACTTAATTACATCTCCACTTAATTAAGCTAATGCCTCAAAAATCTGTCCTTTATTAGTTTCTAATGCGTGCCGAGCTTGATAAGCTTTGTGTTTAACTCCATAATTTAGGCTAGGTACCAATTAAGGCTCAGTACACTAAATAATACTGCCTATATTTAATTTGTTGTGAGTCCAAAGCTTAGTACTCTATGATTGACACCATAGTCTAATTTAATTAAGCTAATGGTTTATTTGTCAAGGCTAAGTGTATACTAAGCCTCAAAGTTAACCATTTATAGTTTATTTGTGGCATAATTTCATCACATTAACTAATTTATGTGAAACAAAATGAGGTTTCTTAAAAAAAATATATATGTCTAAACTAATTTAGAATAGCATATTATTGTAGTAATTAAATGTCCCATGTACTTTATAAGTAGAATCAAGGCAACCTTGTTTTGCCTTTACTATTGCTTTTCTAAAAATTGGTTTTGCCAAAGTCTCCAAGTTGGAGCAAAAGCTATATTTTCAGATATTTTCGGTGTTTTGCGGAGGAAAAAGTTTTCTTGTGATTTTTGTTTAAATGAAATTATGTAATGAATATAATTTATTTATGCACAGTAGTTCTTGTCATAGAGAAGTTTATATTGTTTTCTTCATTTCATTCCATTTTCAGATTTGTGGATGATGGGAGACCCTTTTGGCAATTCATAGTCGCTCTTCCACGTGGTGCTCGGGATTCGAGACTTTTGAGGAGGTGTATCACTATTACACAACTAATAAAGTGGGTAGTACTCGAGGAAATGCTTTTAAACATTCTCAATAACCGATGTTGTCGTGACCAAGTCTGTTTCTAATTTATTTTTTTAACTCGTTAGGGCATGGCACCTTGTTGATCCCGATCGTCGAAGAAGTTTTTAAAGCCCTCGAAGAAAGATGGAGTGAAATCGCATTGTGTCTAACTTTGACACCCGCTTTATGCCTCTTTTGCAAGTAATCGAGATGTAATCACTGGGTTCGATGCTATTAGCGTCTCACTGAGGTAGATGATACATATAATAACTTATTTCATCCACTCAAATTAACTTGCACACAACATTCTATTCTGTGAGAATCTTAGCTTTTGTAGGCCTTTGGATTGGCAGCATTTAGAAGTAGTTTTACAATTAGAAGGCCTAGTGCTCTAGTCACTAGGTCATGTGAACCCTTAACTATGTTGGCATTGAACTCCTAGTGTTCTAGTCAGTTGGAATAATATATATTTTAATATTCAGGATATTATTATGAGGTGAACAATAGTATTATAGTGACGAAAAAGTATCCGATCCGCAAAAAAACGAAAAAAAAATAAAAAAATTGGAAAGTATTCCATCTACAAAAAAACGTGAGAGATGCAGCTTAATATAATCATGAAGATTTTTCTCTTTTGCCAATTTGCAATGAAAGTACCGGCAAAAAGCTTCAATTCTTTTTCTCTTCCAAACCAATTTGTTTTTCCGACTTCATCATTTTTTTGCTCCGTATTTTTTTCCATTGAAATAGCAGTATCATCAATGTCTTTAATCACTCGTGAGATATTGGCAATTGGGTATTATTTTTTGTTGTGATTTTGCTATTTTGTGATGGTTTTCGATGGTGAATGATTAGGCTAAATCGCACTAGAGTAGGATGTTTTCAACTGGCTGATTTTTTTCTACTCTGGTTATTTTGCTTATCATCATTATGCTCATAAGATCTTATTCCTATTCTGAGGTTTGTAAATGGGAGTAGTAGTTAGAGTGAATGTGATGAAATGTCATTGTGATAATAAAGATCGTTGGATGTATTGTTGGATCATGAATTTACAATATATCACTGCTTTCAACTTCTTCTGTGCAAACATTAACCTCAGGAGTTAGGGACAAATTACACATACATTATTTAGGCAAATATTGTGGTCTTCGCTATGTTCAAAATCATCATCACTAGATGGGGGTGTTTTGGAAGAATTGGCTGCTAATCTTTTCCTTGAATTGTTTTCCTGATTTAGGGATATGTCAAACTGTTTATTCACTGTTATAATGCAATGTACTACTGTACTATTCCTCCTTATTTTCAAGGGGGGCATATCTCTCAGATAAATAAGCTACCATCGTTTCTTGCTTTGAATATTGAATTGTTGTATATCAATTCCATCAACGAGACCAGGCTATTCCATTCAGCATTTTAAATGTTTGTGAAGTTGCATGTATGCTCATTCACTGTTCTTTTTCAGGTGAATTACAATTGGTTGGTTGAAATTTTCCAACAAGCTTTCAATTTCTTATTTAAGAAAACGTTCTTAAAAACATTATATTTTTTGGATAATATATAATATTAGATTTCAAACAAGATGAGTTTTTCTTTGTTAGTTTTATTGATAACATTGTGTTTTTTGAGGTATTTATTTGGGAGCTTTGTGTTTGATGTTGTTAAAAAAACCCAATTTTTGTGATAATTATCTCGGGATTTTTTTATCTCGTTGATGTTCTTTGGTTTTTACCATTTCTATCATCCCCTTTGTGTATCACTTCTTTTTGGTTTATACTCGCTTGTTGAGCAGCGTAAACCATTTATTTATGCTTAAATAAAGCAAATGTGAATAAAAATTCCATTTACTCATACCTTATCTCTTACTTTGCTCATTAATGAATAGGTGAATCTTAGGGTTGTGTTGTTTGGTTATTCTTCATAACTGCAATCTATGTTTAAAGTTACATATATATATATATATATATATGGATTAACCTCACCTTCTTATGATGTATTTGCGAGGAGATAGCATTATCACGGGGAAGTTGTGGTGTCATCAAAAGCAGATTCGGTAGTTGATTGATATAAGCAAAAAGGTTCACTTATTCGACCCACATAAGCACAAAAGGTAATCTTTTTGCATTTCACTTTGAATGGATTAATGGATCAAGGAACAAAATGATGCTTGCATTGTGACCAATGATGGAAAAGAATGCCTGTATGGACTATTATAGGACCATTTAAAATCACTTATTCAGAATTTTATATTGGGCAGAGTTTAGAAGGTCTTTAATGTTTTCAAAATATGAGATTTCAGATATCTGATTTCTATCTGAAATTTAAGAGCTATTGTGTTCTTATTTTGCCATTCTATTTAGTATTTTGAGATGCTGTAACTAAGCAGGTTAGAGTTGATTTACATCCTATGATGTTTATGAAGATGCCGCCAAATGTCTTATATTTATGTTACATGTTGCTATAATAACTGAATATTCTCTAGGAATTGGCGTGAAACCTTTTCCCTTTTGCTAGGTATTATTTCACCTTCCTTCCTTTCTTTTTTATTCTTTTTTTATTACTAAGCTTTATCTCGCAGTTTTTTAGGTGCATTTTGTTACTATTGCTGTATTCTTCTTTGAGAGGCTATGAAGTTGGCTTATTGTGAATGATCAGTGTGTTTTTTAAAGACAAAGTTTTATTGTAAAATGTTCAGTTTTTAATGTTTTATTAAGAGTTTAATTATGCTCTTTATTTCGCTCCAAACTTTATTTTGCCTCAGATTTGTTTTCCTTATTGCATATTAGTACAGCAAAATGGTGACGATGGTTCCACAAGTACGTATAAATGTGAAACTCAGCGAGTCTAGATAAGCATTGATACCAGTGCTTTTAAGATATTAGATCTTAAAAGCACTATGAATAGAATCTGAATTATAGTTAGATCTTAAGGGTGATGATGGTTCCGCAAGTGCGTATAATTAAATTTTAATTATAGTTATAGGGTTGAATTCGAGATATTAGAATTTTATGATCTTTTTTCAAAACTTTGTGAATAAAATCTGAATTATATTTGAAGTTTTTTTTTTCATAAAAGAAAATTCTCCTTTTATTTTTCTTGTTAGTGAAAATTTAAAAAAGCATTTTTTTTTTATGTCTTTTACTGTTTGACTGTGCATTATTATTATTTCAAGCCTCTCAAGGAATTAATTATATATATACATATAAATGAAATCTAAGGAGTTTTTTGAAAAATTAAATAAGTCAAGAGTTTTATCAAAAACATGATCGTCAGCCGGCTATTTTTTTAAATATTGCATTTTTTTTAATTATATATCAAAATAAGTATCTTTTAGATTAATTACCAAAATGCGCAAAAGTACCATGCAGTGTACATGCATGGTACTTTTTGCACATAGGTTATATTTAAATTTTCTTTTTAATTTTATAATAGTTTTTATATGAAATTTTACATTTACAACCTTACAAATTCTTTAAATTATTTTTTTTCGCAACTCTATTTAAATTTTACAATGGATTTTTTTATATAATATTTTACATTTTAGTCCTTATAATTTGTTTAAATTAATTTTTTTTCTCACAGCCCTATTTAAAATTTACAATGGTTTTTTAATATAATATTTTACGTTTAAGTCCTTATATATATATTTTTAATTTAAATTCTTTCTAACATATATCATTTGTAATAAAAAAAACTGATATCATACTCTAAACAGATGAAAATGATAATATATATTATAAAAAGATTACGATAATCACATATTACGAACGACTACTTGGACTGAGTGCAGTCGGACAATTCAGATGACTATGATAATCGAAATAGGGTTGTGAGAAAAAAATTTTAATTTAAAAAAATTATAAGAACTAAAACGTAAAAATATTATATAAAAACTATTGTAAAAATTTAAATAGAAGTTGTGAAAAATTAATTTAAAAAAATTTGGAAAGGTTAGTAAGCGTAAAAATTTCATATAAGAAACTATTATAAAATTAAAAAAAGAAAAAAATTTAAATATAACTCCATGCGAAAAAGTACTATGCAGCTCTCGCATAGTACTTTTCACAAGATTTTCTGAATTAATCTAAAAGATACTTATTTTTGGTATATAATTAAAAAAATTGCAATATTTAAAAAGCCTTGTCAACCCCTTCCGTGTTCTTTTTTTATAGGATTTAATAAGGAGAGAAGGGAAGGATGATGCTGGGGGCGTCGTCGTTGCTGAACGGGCTTCGATCTCCATTGCCTTCAGCTCATCGTTTGAGCAACTTTGGCCGTGGGACTAAGCCCATGATCCTCTCGCCACCGCTCAGCGCCTCCGCTTCATCCTCCACCAGCGACCAGTCCAAATCCAAGCCATGGTTGCTCGTAGGCCTTGGGAATTCTGGCAAGATGTATACCGGGACTCGCCATAATGTGAGATATTCTTATCTTTCGGATTTGTGCTAGAAATATTAGAATCATTTAGTTGATTGCGCTCTTTCTGTTTTTCAAGAATTGGAAATTCAAGCATGGAATTATTTGGTGGGTTGAATTGTATTAGGATTGTGAGTAGAGCATTAGTTCTGAACTCAAACAATGTTTTTTGTTAAATTTTTTTTTAATTCTTCAATAATGTCATTCCTATTGTTCTCTTGGTCTTAGAAAGTTGCAATTTTTAAGACAATACATTTACAGACCTCTTTATCATGACAATTAAAACATAAATTTTAGAGAAATCCTTGTCTTCAGGATAAAAATATAGGCTTTAGGATGTTGGTAATAATGGGTTATGTTATTATGACAGTATTCCCTCGTTTCCATTTTAGAGTAGCTAACCTGTATACATTTTTCTTTCTATTGTTTCAATTGATATACTTCAGGTTGGTTTTGAGATGATAGATGCCATAGCTGAAGCTGAAGGGATATCTGTGAGCACCATACGCTTCAAAGCATTGTTTGGAAAAGGTCTTATCTTGCTGCTGCATTTTAGTTTCTTTCTCTTGAGACTCCGTTGATAGTTGTAGGTGTAGTAGTACACTCAAGATCTTGTTTGAATGATATATTCTTTTTCCAACATTACTTGGCTCCACTAACTCTATGTGGAACAAAAAGTTTTTGGTTTTAAATGAAGTGTGTTGGCATGCTTGATTTCCACATTATTGATCATATAAACATAATAAACTATAAATAGGTATTTTATATTATCTTATTTGTAGAATTTGTTGTGCTTATATGTGTAGGCTTCATTGGTGATGCCCCGGTCATGCTTGCTAAACTACAAACTTTTATGAATGCAAGTGGTGAGTCTGTAAGTCCGCATATCTTACTAATCTTCCTCTAGTGTCAGCACCCTTTTCTTTAAGTTCTGATATAAATATGATTTCATGATGTAGGTTGGATCAATTGTTTCATATTTCCATGTTCCGCTTAATCAAGTAGTCCTGGTCTGGTATCTCTCCCTGATTGTTCATTTTATTTTTGTAAAGTTGGTAGTTATTATTTCTGGCATGGTGACTTTCTATCTGCAGATGTATGATGATCTTGATTTGCCTTTTGCAAAATTACCCTTACTGCCTAAGGGTGGACATGGGGGCCACAATGGGTATGTCTTTGAGCCATCTCATTTTTTTGAATTTCCACCTTTGTTAATAATGTGTTAAGTATTTTATATCAGAATTAATTTTATGAATACTAAATCAAGAGTCAAATTAGTCACACTCAGGCTCTTTTTATGAACAAGATCATTGATAAATCTTGTGATATAACATCAGATAGTGTAGTGTCTTTCTCAAAATGGTGGAGAAACAGACGTTATCTTCTTAAATGAACTTGAATATGACTCAAGAATATATTTTAAATCTTGTGAATCATATTTGTTCTTTTTTGTATTAAATACTAAGGAAAATAAGTTATTTTTATTATTTTTAACCATCCTATCAAGATTTTGCAAGTGAGTATGTTTAGTTTTGCTTTTAAAAATTTTGTTGCTAAGCAACTTGTAGAGCTTCTAGCAAATTGCTAACACTCTGGCCATTTGATTTTATGAACAATCATGTTGGGCATTCTTCAACTGGATGAAGAGTGTGAAGTCTCTGTGCACGCCTGGTTTAGTTACTGCCAATAATGTAATTGTTCATCTGCATCTATCTCTTTCTTCTTGTGATGTATTAGTACTACATTAGCCTTCTTTGTTTGAACAGGATGGAAGGGAAAAATTACGCCATGGACAAAAAAACCTCCATCTTTTACAACTTAATTATATGAGAACAGCATTAATCGATCATAATTGTCATCTCAGACTTATAATTGCTATTTATGTGACATTTGGGCAAACAATGATGCTGTGAGAAATGCTCTGCACATCCAGAAGGTATATTAATTATAGGTAGCCTGATGCTTATACCATTTCTGATTTGTGTTGCTGAATTGTGGTTCATACAAAGCAGGGAACTGTGCCGGAATGGATCTGATGCAATGATTACTTGCAGTATGCTAATGATATTCCGAGTAGTGTAAAATACCAGTACAAGCTCACAAGCCAAGGTTATCGAGCTCTTGTTTACAGGTGAAGCTAGATCTACTGGCAAAACATTGCTTCTCTTTGTTGAATCATCGTATTACAGTTACTAACACCATTTTTCTGATTAATATAAGTGGGGATCATGATCTTGCTGTACCACATATTGGAACTCAGACATGGATAGGATCTCTAAACTACTCAATCATCGATGACTGGAGATCTTGGTTCTCTGGTGGGCAAGTAGTAGGGTGAGTTTGCTGAGAATTCATAAGTGTAGTAATAGTTTGTTGACGATGCACATGTTTTCTACAATTGCAAACTGATGTTGTTATTTGGATTAAAATTTCAGATACACAAGAGCATATGCCAACAATCTTACATTTGCTACTATAAAGGTATGAGTTACAGGAAAATATCATCTATTAGAACTTTTAAGAAAAAAAATATGCTGATGAGGAGGTGGCTATATGCATTCAATTATGTAGGGTGCTGGTCACACACTACAAGCCAAGGGAGAGCCTGGCTATGATTAAGAGATGGCTTTCACACCAACCACTATAGTTTTTTTTTTTTAATAATAGATGGCAAGTGTCCTCTACTTAAAGGTTTGCCCAGCGAACCATTGTTAGTTTCTCAACTCCATATAACTAACTAACTCATGAGTGGCAGCCGAGCCCAATTCGTCATTACTCATTTTTGTTTCTTCTGTGTTTTTTACGTTGCAACTTCTAGCCAACCAATGGAACAGAGGATGGGGTGATGTATGTCCTTCAAACAGATCTCTCTTATCATGCAAGGTTTTTCTTTTAAGTTTCAAATTTTATTTCCTTTGAGCCTTTTTGTGTTTTTTTAGTAATTAACCTACAATGCACGCAATTGCTGGCAACATGACTTTATATAGTTAACAAACATACCAGTTGATTCTTTATTAATTTCCTAAGTTCAACCTAATTAGATAGCTAACATGCATGCTGTAGTTCTCGGATTGAAACTGTGGAACCTCTTCTACATTCTGCTGATCAGCCTACTACATGCCATGCTTCTGATGTCTACACCACTTTCAGGTTCAGGCGTCTTCATCTACTGACATGACTACAGTACAAATGATGTTACCTACATTAAATGAGGGAGGTGCCATTAATCAGATAGATCATTCTACACGACAAACTGAAGATTTCCTGCAACAGCCGTTGATTAACATTCAAGCACAAAAAGAGCACTTAATGTTCATTATATGAATTTCTGGGGAAGAGACCCTGTTTTCGGCGATCGAAATAATCTAATTAAAAATTTTTTTGTTCTCGCAAAATGTTATCAGCCCTGGATCTTGTTTGTTCCCTCAAAGAACAAGGTCGCAATATCTGAATTTTTAATGTTGCATGTGGAATGGAGTTTTAATGTTGTTTTGATACAAGTGCTTGTATAGTTATACTACATGATTTCCAATGTATATATAGGACATCTATATGTATTGTTAATTCAATAGGATGATTTTTGTTTGGTAATTCAAAATTTTTAATGAGTACAATTAAAAAAAATTAAATTAAATTAATTTCATATAAATTATTTTTTTTCACAAATTAAACAAAAGCGTGCCGGAAAATGTAACAAAAAAATTTTATTAAAAACTGTGCCAAATATCGTGAAAAAAAATATAGTATATAAAATCGTGCTAAAAAAATCGTATCAACATCGAACCAATAAAAACAGCGCCAAAAATAGACTAAACGTAGAATCAAAGTCCGTCCAAACATTGATAAGAATGGTTGAGACAATAAGAAAAACCGTGCACGAAAACATGATAAAAGTTCGCACTCGGATTAAAAAAACGATGCTAAAAACGTATTTGATGACTAGTGCTATAGTGACAGCTTAATTTTTAGTCTAAATAGAAAGTGTTAAAAATCGGGTCTAGCACTGCTTTTTAATCTCATTTCTGTGCTAATTTTACTGTGCCAATTTATGATTTTTCTTATAGTGCAACTGCATTATTTTTCAAGTAAAATATTCGTTTACTATAGATTAATTACGTTGCAGGGTTAAATCCCACCCAGTCTTCTTCGATTGCGTTATTTTTCAAGTAAAAAATTCTTTTAAATGTTGGCAGCCGGCCAATGAGTTTCAAGATATCAATTAATTGGATGCATAGCTTGTGAAGTGAGGGAAATGGAGTGGGTGGTGTTCAATGAGCGCATACTTCATGTTAAAGTTATTTTAATTAATCATATGAATAGACCAATGCGCGTGTGCATTGGCCGGTTCCGTTACTCTATCAAACTTCTTTGAATTATTTTTTTCCGCTTTCTTTGACAATGATAAGGATAATAATAAATCTGATAGATGGCCTCGATATTATAGTCAGTTTAGGTAAAGATATTTGATGTATCTTTTCCTCAGAATAACAAGTGTGTCGACTTTTTAGTTGATTTAACTCAAAGTTGTTGAACAATTATTTTAGTCAATCCATCTTTGGCCTGTTTTTTATATAGAAAAAAAAAATGTACTTCAATAGTCAAGCCTTAGCATTTAACAAAGTTTTAATACCTTATACACCCAAGTAGAAAAGAAATATCATTTTGCGCATGGATGACATTAGATACATATTTAATCAAAATTTAAAAATTATGTAAATGACAAAGCAATAACTTTAGTATCTAATATTTTCTAATATTTAAATGAACTATATTTCTACTATCTAATTATGTTAATCAAATTTTAAAAATTGTGTAAATGACAAAGCAATAACTTTGGAATCTAATTATATCTAATATTAAAATGAATTATATTTCTACTATTTAATTATGTTATTTTATCTAATAATAAAATCAAGGGTGGCAACTAATTGCGTTATTTTTCAAGTAAAAAATTCCTTTAAATGTTGGCGGCCGGCAATGAGTTTCAAGATACAATTGATTTAATGCATACCTTGTGATGTGAGGAGGGAAATGGAATGGTTGGTGTTCAATGAGGGCATACTTCATGTTATAGTTATTTTAATTAATATATCATACGGACAGATCAATGCGTGTGTGCATTGGCCGGTTCCTTTTACCAATTAAATTTCTTTAATTTATTTTGCAGTCTTTCTTTGACGGTGATATGATAAGAATAAACCTGATAAATGGCCTTAGAGGTTATAAGCGGTTGGTCCTGGTCAATGATAATATATATATATATATATATATATTTTTAATTTTTTTTTACTAACTTTTTTTTTAACGGTCAAAATTATCATGAGAGTGGCCCTAGAGCCATCACATCAGTACTCGATCAGTTTCATCAGCGCCATGACTGAGAACTTTAAAAATGCCCGAGATGAGTTTTTTTTTTTTTAAATTTATTTTTGGTCCTTCTTTAATTGATAAAATAGTTTTTTTTTGAGTCTTTAACCATTTTTTTAATTGTTATTGTTTTTTAAGCTTATTAATTTTTTTTTTGAAAATCCATTTACTTTCAAAATACATTATTATCATTAAAATGTGAATCCCTTTTGCACATTTGTTTTAAACTTTTGTGTGTTTTAATTTATGTAAAAATTATTTATTTTTTAAAATTTTTAAAATCCATTTGGATATGGATTTTTCTTTCAAAAAATTTTGCTTATCCATATAACTATTTACAGTTGCTCCAACCATCGTTTCGATTCCCTCTCAATACACGAATGAGACGTGTATATATGATAGTTTGTCCACATTAACCAAAAAAAAGAAACAAAATTTAAGCATACTTATACTTTGAAGAAAAATCCACATATATATAAAGTACAAAATTTTATTTTATAAATAATTAAGATCCAAAATATAAACAGAAAATATGTACATAAGAAATTTATAGTTTTTTTATATTTACAAGGACCTAATTAATTCTATATGAATAGCATAAACATTGGCGTGACGGCATGGCATTTTTATAAATAAAAAAAAAGAGAGAGAGAGAGTGTTAGGTTAGTAAAAAAACCCTAATTTTTCCCCCATATGAATACCATGTGTACCATATAAACACCAATTCTTTGTCTACATTGTAAGGTGCATTGTATACAATTGGGAGTATTTTTTTAATTTTTCTGTAGAATAGTCTAGCATTTATCGGGACTAATTCCATGAACTCAATGACCCATTCTTGAATTAACACATCATCATACACTAATGTCTCCACACAATTGACTGAGATCAATCACCCTTGTTTCTAAGCATATATAAGATGTGCCATCCTATTGAATATCACCAACACCTTGTGATGATCTACTACTGAATGGTGATAATTTTAGATAAACATAGTTATTGATTAAGTTTCATTTGCATTATCTGATTATATATTACCTAAATTTGTAAGATCAAGATGGCATTGTAAAGTTAAAGTTTGATGAAAATAATGTCTCAAGCATTACAAGTATCAACATCTTATAAAAAGACTTAGCACAATTCATATGTGATAAGCCTACCCGTAAGGGACACAGTCCTTTATGAGGTGCCTCCTAATGTGTAAATTATTCCTTTAATTTGCAAAAGCCTTTTGATTGTTGTTGAATTTGCATTCATTCTGAAGCTGAAGCTTATAGCCTTAGAGAGGGCTCTAGACTATATTGCTTGCGTTCAGCTGACTCCATAGATTGCTTCAATGTCCTTTATTTTAATAGTAGTGTTAATAGAGCTCTTACTTGCAGTAATGTTCATAGCAAATCTAATTGTCTGCCATTGATGAGTTCTGGATTATATATATTTTCATATCCAATTTGTAGTACTTTCCATGGACCTTTGATTTACTATAGTCTATTTCATACTTAATTTATCGGTTTTTTGAATTCAGGTCACAATGAACCCTTTTGGAGCACAAAGAACTGATGTGTGGTAATTTTGAGCAATTCTAAGTTATGACGGAAAAAAATATTTTCATGGATTTATGGCATAATGGTCGTTTGGGTACCTAATTTACACCCCAAAAATATGGCATAATGTGGGGATTCTGCCAGAAAAAAATATTCCAGTGGAACTGGAATATTTTTTTCTTATGAAAGTCATGACCCCTCTCATCCGCCCTCTCTCCTTCGCACGAACTCCTTTCTTCTCAAAAATGAAGATCAAAACCGAGCCTCAATTTGCTGCATTGCCGACTGTCACGCCAGAAGCTTGAAGCCGTTGCCGGAGTGGAACACCCGAAGCACCCTCCCACCTCCAACAGCCGTGTCACCGGTCGATGACCGGCAACGCCGACGCCTGAAGCCATGATAACAAGGTTTAGGGTTTGATCTGGGGCACCGACTCTCGGAGTTTATAAAAGGGCTGGTGTTGCAAGTTTCTTGTTCCACCTCTTTTCATCCTTCACGCGGCGGCGAAACCGGAGAGATATGCTGAGCTTTCACTTTCAGATTTGTTTCTTCTCTGTTTAATGGTCATGCTTTCATTTCAAAGGATTTGATGTATAAAAGTTGGATCTCTGTGATAGGTTTTGTTGAATTTGCGGGTTCTAATGGTTGAATTTAAAACTAGACTTTGTGTTCAATGAGTATTCTTAATTATGTTGTTAGACCAAACTGGTGTATGATCTCTATTTGTGTCCATTTGTGTCTGGATTTCATTGGAAATTTAGTGAATCAATGAAGAGCATTTCTGTGCACTATTGTTGTCACAGATTCATCAAGGGATTGCATAGCTATTGAGAACTGGAAAAACATACTGTATTGATAAATTAACTAGGTTTTCAATAGATTGATGATAGAAAAGCTTGGCTTGTAATTTTGATCGATGATTAGATTGTTGATTTCAGTTCGTTTGGTTCTTTTAGTAAGTCAAAGGGAATTCATGTAGGTTTCTTCAACAGAAAGATGAGGTCGATGTTATTGATCATTGGGCGGACAAAGAATATGCTTATTTGAACAGAAAATTAGGATGCCAGCATGTAGATTTAGGTATTCATAATCTTCTTATAAGATGTGCTCTTGTTGGAGAATAACTTATCAAAAAGTCATTTCTCATTAATTTAAACAAGTAACTGAATGGTCGAAACTATCAGTTTTTGAATCACCAGGTCTGCCAAATGTTGATATTCCACAGCTCATTTACAGAAAATGGTCGAAACTTTATTTAATTTTAATTTACATCAGCATTAACTTTAATCATCATATCATGTTGATGTCCACTTTGGTTTTAATCATATCTTATCATCAATCTAATCTTTTTATCAGCTTTGACAAATCATATGGCTAATGTTTCATCAAGTCATTATCTAAATATCTTCATCTTATCTTCAATTTCAATTTGCTTTAACTTGTCAACAACTTTGTTTGTTAAATGGACAAAAACTAATTAATGGCCACATGATTTCTGCTGTTGAATTTCATGTTAATCTGATTATTCTGACAGAACTTTTTGAGTTTTATACAATAATGCTTTAAGACAGATATAATATTTCTGCAGGTTGTTTGCTTGGCTGAGTATGAATTGATTATTCACATTACTCACAGCAGCAAAACTCTTGGTTTAAAATGGTGGCTAAGATTCATTAGTTCATGTGATTACCATTTAATTGATTTAATGAGTTTCTGATTATATGTACAACTGTTGATGCTGGAGAATAAATGCATATGTCTTTTAGCAAATGGTGCTTTACTTTGATGTCTTCAATTCTGCATCTCTGCAGTTCTGCAAATGTTCAAGCTTATTATTGAATCTCTGCTTGACATCATGAATAGGGATAGCAATCTAACCTTATCAGAACAAGGAAAATTTCAAAATTTCTAGTTGATATTGCAACTAGTGGGATAGAATGTTAAGAAGCCATGATATTGAACACTAACATACCCATTGCCACTCACATTTCATACAAGATCTCCCATCCTATTTTCTCCGTACTCACTTCTTTTAGTTTAATTAATGTCAAATACCTATGAATATCAGTCTCCAATACTTCATCAAGAGATTGTCAATTTTGTTTTTGCTGCTTAAGTTTAAAGAATGACTTAAATTATAATGTTATGGCCTCCCAATGTCAATAATGCATGGCCCTATGTAGCTTTAAAAGAGTTTCAGATAATTGTAAGATAGAGACAAATGGTTAATTACAACTTGAAGACAGTCTAGCAATTAATTGTGTACTATGTTGCTTCCCTTAACTTTTTCTTTTTCTTTTTTGTTTTTTAAATTGCTTTTATGCTTTTCATTATGAACTCTGCTTCTAATATTATTTAAACTGGCAACCATTTGTGCAATCTTAAGACTTGCAGTTTTGTAATTTTCAAAATATATTTAATTTCTAGTAACATGCAGGGACCACCCAAATTCTTCCGAAAATGTAATACAAATTCAATTATATGTTTGATGGTTTCTACCAAAAAACTGAGTACTACCCATTATATTTTACAGTGCTTATGGCAAGTGAAGGTGTGGCAAGTGAAGGAAGACATGAAGCTAGGGCAAAGTGGAAAGAAATTCACAAGGCTCACCTAATAAAGTTATTAGGTGAGTATAATACTCCTGCGTACCGTTCACAAAATGGATGGACCAAAGAAGCATGGAACAAGATGGTACGTGACATGATAACCAAGTTTTCCAATCCAAGTATCACCACAAGCCAAGTCAAAGCATTAGAGCAAGAGTTGAAAAAAACTTACAAGCTTCTAAAAGGGTTTTCTGAATTAAGTGGGTTCGGATGGGATTATGAAAGACATATTGTGTCCGCTCCTGATGATGTTTGGGCACCACTACTAAAGGTATGTACATACATAATGACTGGTTTCATTAATTACAACCATTTGATTTGAAAAAAATCAAACAGAAGAATAGAGATGCAAGGAAGTGGCATACTAGACCGTTTCCATATTTTATGGCATTGCAGGAGGTTTATGAGGGTAAGCATATATTTTCTAATATTTTACATTTATAAACTTGTACTTTACTAACAAATTATATATTTAAAATGTAGGTAGACATGCTGAAGGCAAACGATCTCGTGGTATAGAAGATTATGAAGATATCTCCTAATCACCAGTGCACACCCCAACTCCAAGTGTTTTTACTCCAAATGATTCAAGGGAACAATCACCTACACACGAGACTGAGGATGATGATATCATGCAAGTGGAACAGCCTAGTTCTCAACCATGGAATCCTCACACTCAAAGTTCAAGCAATGAAATTCTACGGGGACTAAGACATCAAGATGGACATAGAAGAAAAAGGGACTAAGGCAGCAAGATTCATCATTCAATATGGATAAATACATTGCATTTTGAGAGCGCGAGAACAAAGAATATCTTAAAGTTCTCAAGGGCACTCAAGTAGTGGAGAAACACACAATAGAAGATTGCATGAAGGTGTTTAATGAAATGAGTGGCATTTTCACTGAAGAAGAAATGTTCAAAGCTACCCAAATTTTCATTAAAGGTAAGAGTTATCGTGAACTCTTCTTATGTCTTCAGGAAGATCATAAAGTGCCATGGCTCAAAATGATGTTCTCTAAAATTGAGTAGAAGATGATTATGAACTTGTTATCCTGAACTTGAATGTTTTTATAAGCACAATTTTTCCCCATGAACTTGTTTTGATTATGAACATGTAACCTTGAATGTGTTAAAGTTGTTATGGGGATCTTTTCATTATGTGTAATTTTGATTGTAGGTCTTTTTTTTTGTTTGACATGAATTTGTTCATAAGTATCCTTTTGTCTTGTAATATACTCTATAATGCTATTTCAGTATAGGCAATGGTTTCGAACAAGACCCAAGATTCATTCATCCAAAAGTGCTCTATGATACAATAGATAAGAAACAATTTTATGATTGTCACACACCTATGGTTAGGCTCGGCGGTAGCTACAATAATCATTCCACATTTGCATTGCTATTTCATCTCTTTTACGAGCACCTGCAGTTCGCTCAGAGTTCATGGTATCAACATCCTCTCCGTATGACTCATCTCCATTAGGAACAATAGTTTCTTCGGCTTCATTATCAAAATCCTCAACAGCATCTATACCATTATGTATACGGATGAAGTTATGCAACATACAAGCAGCAACCACTATATCAGTTTGAGAGTCTATTGGGTGGAAAGTTGCTACTTTAAGGATTGGAAACCTCATCTTCATAATGCCGATGATGCGTTCAACATGATTCCGTAATGACGCATGTCACAAATTAAACAGCTCTTTATAATTGCCCGGTCTAGTTTGCGCTCGGCCTTGCTCTTGCAAATGGTACCGGACACCTCTATTTGGAGCAATAAAATTCGGGGTATTAGCATATCCTGCGTCTACTAGATAATATTTACCCCGTGGGACTTCAAAACCTTGTTCAATCTAACATTGGAGAATCCTAGCGTCGGAAGCAGAATCTTCCCAACCAGCTCGTACATATACAAAACGAAGATCAAAATCACATGCAACCATAACATTCTGTGATAACGTTTGCTTCTTGGATCTTGCTTATCCAAAGAAATCGTGATTGGAATATGTGTTCCATCAATAGCACCAACAAAATCCTAAAAAATAAACAAACATATAAACATTTATAAAGACGAAAAAAAATTCACAATAAACTTCATAATATATAGATTTGCCTACCTTGAAATATGGGAAAAATTTTTGGGTATTCTGAATAACCGGTGATGTCAGTGTCGATGGAGGTTCTATATATTCACGAGCAAGTCGATTAACAACTTTAAGTACTTTACTAAAATATCGACTAACCGTTTCTGCAGAATGTTGAAATCGCTCTTGCCCATCACGGTTACTAGCATTATGAGCTAGAGTGTACATGAACATTGCTAATTGTTCTTCGACTGTTGTTCGTTTTGAGTTGCAGAGGAGAGATTTTTCTCTTAGACGATCAACCAGTGCTTGAAATATATAAGGCTCCATACGAAATTCTCTTTTGCAACGTTCCTCATGACCTTGAAGAATTTCTTCTACATATGCATCACCTGTAAGAATGGATGTGTGATGTTCTACATTGCTGGAAGGTGCTGAACATTCTCTTGACCAATTGTTGAGCATAAGTAGATCATCTTCTTCATTTCTTTTCCGCTAAAGATTTAAGGAATCCATGGTGAAACAATGGTTAGAACTATGATTTTTTTTTCAGTTATGTGTATAATGCAAAGGAATCATGTTGTGTATAAATAGGGAAAAATGATAACGGCTATAATTATAACGACTATAATTATAACGACTATATTTACAACGGCTATATTTTAACGGCTATTTTTCAAAATTTAATTACCAACGATTATAATCCAACGGTTATATTTATTATGTAATAATTATTTATTATGCAAAACAAACACTCATTATATAAGAAACAAAAATATGTAATATTTTTTGTAATATTTTTTTATTTTGTTACCCAAACACCCATTCTGTAGGAATAAAATATGCCATAATTTCTGTAATAATCACTTGCACTTCCTGCATAATAAAATTATGCCATATTTTTTTATTTTGCATCCAAACAGGCCCTAAAGGTTATGCTTTTATGGTAGATCCATGCCTAAATCTACGGCTCATTTTATGCCTGCGGACACAACAGCTCCTTTTTAGAGTGTTCAACTCACAAGGGAAAGATTTACAAAAGAATACATAGCCCAATCCATGAGCCGATCCATGCCCATGGATTGCCATCCGCACCAAGATCCATGCCCTTGGATTCCTTAGAAGTCTCAGCTCTAAAGAAGATCCATGCCATCCACACCAAGATTTACACCCATGGATCCCTTTGAAGATTCAACTCCAAAGAGGATCCATGCCAAGACCCACGGCCATGGATTACACCATGGATTGGAACTTTAGGGCACCCTATTTAAACTGCCGATTGGAGTGGGTGACTACTTTCTGAGTTGAGGAGAGATTAGAGAGACAATTCTAGGCTAGGGTTTTGTCAAGCTAAAGAGAGTCACCAAAGGAAAGATCCAAGGGTGTGTAATCGGCAAGGATTCCGTTATCCAAGATTGAAGAATTAAGGGTGTTTTATCCATGTTTAGTATTTTTATGCTCTTTTTTCTTTGATTAATGGGTCTCTTTGTTATGAGCAACCAAATATCCTTGTGTATCCAGATATCTATGAAACCTATGAAACCTTTGATGATTTTGTAATCGGATATCGACTTATATCGATTTATATTTTTTGTTTGTGATTCGACTATGAATGCTTGATGCCATGGATTATTTTATAGCAAGAGCTTTAATTTATGTTTGATTATAGGTATAATATCCGAATTGGTCCCTCTACTTTCTCTCTCTTCTTTTAAGGTCCCTCTATTTAGAATGTTTCCAACTAGTCCCTCTACTCTTGAAAATATAGGGACTAGTTAGCCCATTTTCAAGAGTAGAAAAACAAAGTGAGCCCATTTTCAAAAGTAGAGGTACTAGTTGGGAGCATTTTTTTAGTAGAGGAACCAAAAGGGAAGAGGGAGAAAAGCAGAAGGACCAATTCGGGTATTATACCTTGATTATATGTTGAGATTGAGAAATCTATCACATATAAATCTACATTTCTTTAGGGTTAATTAGCAACAGCTTTGACCATATTAGGTTGAAATTCACGAAGCATTAATATAATTGTAAGGAGCTATATTGAGAAGAGATTCTAACTTTAGCTTAGTATGGGATTAGGTATTGGTATTAATTCTGGAGAGAGATGTCCATATATGCTAGGATTCTTCGCAGTCCAAATATCTCTATCACTAAGTCTATAAAGAAAACAGATTGCAATTGGACTCTTAGATGGAGCTATATTTGAGTATCTTTCTTATTGGATTGATTGTCACCTCATTCATCTTATTGTCCAGAGTTAGTTTACTTTCCTTTTCATTTAGCTTAGTAGCTTTAGCAACCTAGGAGTTCTCAATCCAATGTTGTTTAACCAGCTAAATAACAAATGAGTAGCTAGTATTAGTACTTCTAGCCCACTTGGACAAGACATTCTACATTCATTGCACACTTTACTACTTAATTAACCTGTGCACATGCATATATTATCACACTAACATGATTAGTCATGAATTTGTTTCTTGTGATATCAATGCTACAGTGAATAAGCTTGTTTTCTTCGATCCACCTAATGGAGCTCCTCCATGTTCCAACTTTAATTGCACTTTAAATTGGACTTATCCCATTTGTTCATGAAGACCATTTAAGTTTTCCTTTCTAGAATTTGTCAATAAGCCACAAATAGGATTTAACTTTCGAGTAGGAAGTGGAATAAAATACCAACTATCCCATTCTATGGCCGGTTTTGTTGTTTCTTTTTTTATTACTAGTAGCTATAGATTAAGCAGATTAAAAGCTTTTGAAATAATTAATAACATGGATAACCAGATAAAATGCTCAATGTTTTAGTTTTAAAAAAAAAAAGTAAAAAAAAACCTCAAAAATTTTATTGTCATTTTTTTAAAAAAACTTAAAGTATCCCTAATCATTGATCATGGCTATTTAACTACAAGATTTATGACAATATTAGGGCATGAGTTTCTATTTTCTCTTGTATATATGTTGATGGTATTTCAGATAGCACCATGAGTCTTATATTCTTCTTCTATTTTTCTTTTTTGAAAAAAAATTGTGGACAAGCCATGGGTAGGATTTGAACACTTTAACCTTTAAGTAGAGTGGGAATAAAGTACCAACTACCATTATAGAGGTGGTAAAGCCGGTATTCCCATAAATATATCTCTATTATCTCTTTTTTATGTCTATTGCTTCCATGTCTTTCATTAGTAAAGGAGATAAATATTGTAAGTGCTAAGGTTTGCCTAATATTTAATATTTTATTATATACTAATTTTTTCTATTTATTAGTTAAAATTTTAAAAATATTAAAGCAAAGTGATCTAAATAAAGTTTTAATCCATTAAGAATTAAATAATGAAATGTTCAAATAAGAATTATGCTCTTATAATTTCATCCGATTTTTTTTTTCAAACTCTTATAAATTTTGTTGGATTTACTTCAAACATAGTATATTAATAGTTTACTCATGTGTCAGGCCCTAAACCCAATAGGTGATGTTGGAAAATTAGCCGCATACATATGTAGACGGGTTTACTCTGTATGCAATGCCAGGTCTTAAACAATATATAAAATAGAAAATCTTATCATGAAAACAAGATGACACTAAGAGAAGTAAACTACATATCACATGCCCAAACAAAGCTCGCCTATGGTGCTACAAACTTGACTGATAAAACTAGAAAGAACAACCTCAGCGCTAAAAAAACCAGAAAGAAAATCTATTACATAGGGCGATCCAAAACAGGGACAACAATTTTTACGAGGTCAAAAGTCCATTATGCACCTAATGAAAATACTTCAAGAATGAGAAATTTCTAAACACAAAAATTTTAGAAAATAACAAAAAATATCATATTAAAATACAAATATTATGGTAAAAAAATATTCTCTGAGTCACTCATTTAAAATATTAGCTTGAATATCAAGAAATCTGCAAAGCCTGTTAAACTAAACATATAATAGTTCATAAATATATCTAGAAAAACAAAAAACGATAAAGCCTTTCTTATATTTTTTTAAAAAAAGTCGACCATAATTGCTCATAGTGGTACAGGTTAGGATCGGACTTGTTTAAAACTGCAGTTGCCTAAGCTAGAAAATCAGAGTAATGCTGACAACGTGAGAATGAAACTAGTTTCTAAACATACACATAATAATATGCCAAAATGGCTACCTTCATTGCTAAAGAAACTAAACATAGACATAGAGTAAGGCTATATCCTCTGAAAATTCTTTCCGAATTCCTTACCTGAATGACATGGACGCCACATGGCGTCCACATCATCACATCCTACTCACCCTATTTCAAAAAACAAAAAAGAAACCCTAACTTGTACCCTTCATCATCATCTTTGTGCCACCATCGCAACTCTCATACCATCGATACGGTCTTGCCGTCTAGCCTAACGCCATTGGCACCGTCGTCATGGCCACAGCTGCCACATTCATCTTCCTCTTTGCATCACCATCGCAGGCCCCGTGCCACTGAGAGGGTCACACCATCTCAGCTTCATGATGATCTCTTTGTCGGGCTCCTTCGCCACCTGATGTGTTCTCCGCAAGTGCACGGGTCACACACAAGTAACACAGTGGTACTCCATGAGGGGTAGGGTTTTCGAACCACAGGGACTGGACTCAAAGTACTAATTGATCTTCTTCTAATGTCTTATCCAATCAATGATGATTGGAAAAAGGGGTACAATTAGATACTAAAGGGGGGAATATGACAGGTAAGGGCTGGAATGGAACTAGGTGAGATATAGAGAGATGGAGCAGTGTCGCAGACTAATCCCCTAGAGAAACATGCAATGGACTTGCTCCTAACACCTACCAGGTATATCCTAAGGTTCTTGTGTGTGCTCAAGAGCAATGTTGCATCTATAGTTCTCAAATACACCACGTTTTGCTAAGGTAACTGTGGGTTTCATACACATTGAGTTTTGCAATCACACAAGACAGCTACAACTATGGTAATCCACACACCAAGTTTTACCTAAGCAACTGTGCAAATCAAACACATCAAGTTATGTCAACACATGATTAAACACAAGAAACCAATAGAAGTCCGTAGACATTAAAAGAAAGTAAATCAACATAACACATAAACATCCAAGTTCATAGATCCGGGGCAACAAAGAGTGGGTAGCCCCTTATAGTTTTACAAATTCATAAAAGACTAAAGGAAACAAAAGGTATGAAGCCATGAAAGACTCCCCTCTTTGCTTCTCAACCACTCCAACGATGCTTCATTGAAGTTCCGCCAGCTTAGCTCCACTCCACTCGTGATCTTGCACCGTAGCTCCACTTTGGCCCTAGAAGAGTGGAAGGGAAGAGCTTGACAGCTGCCCTCAAGAGGAAGGAAGAAAAATGAATAGAAGATCCCCCAGGAGAATGCCTTAGATCTGACTTAAAAAGCAGTTTTCGAGCACGGCACGCCTTACGCACGGTCGTGCCACTCCCATTGATTATCACTGGATTGTCTAAACAAATGGCTCACAGAATTCCAGCACAGACTCACCCCTAACACGCCCTGAGCATGATCATGCTAGGAGCACACATACTATGCGCCTTCTCCAAATTTTGCTGCAGTGATTTTGATACATTGATTTTACTACAGTACTCAGCTAAAAAATTCACTAGGAATAATCAGGTGGACACGCATGGTCGTGCTCAGATTGTGTCTGGCTTGAGAGAACTGTAATTTCATATCTTATCACACTGTAATTGCACCGAATTCTGCTCTTTTGTATAGGAACCTGTTTTCCTGGACAAATACACAATAATACCTATAGTAGCACCGAATCACAATTAATAAACGCTTAAAGGCAAGATAAATACATGAAAAGGGTATGGAAATATATATATATATATATATATATATATATATATATATATATAATGCACTCATCGCCACCCTACCGCCGGACACTATCATTGCCCTCTCCGGCCCATTCTAGTTGTGTTTTGACTCACTTTCTCTCTGTGCTTTTGGAATTTTGGTAATTCTCTCTCTCTCTCTCTCTCTCTCTCTCTCTCTCTCTCTCTCTCTCCCTCCCTCCCTCTCTCTCTATTTTCTTTTTTAGAATTTGTCAATAAGCCATGAATAGGGTTTAAACACTCAACTTTTGAGTAGCGAGTAGAATGAAATACCAACTATCCTATTCCATGGGTGGCTTTGTTGTTTCTTTTTTATTAATCATAACTATAAATTAGGAAGATTAAAAGCTTTTGAAATCATTATTAACATGGATAACCAAGATAAAATGCTCAAGGTTTTGGTTTTAAAATTTAAAAAAAGTAAAAAAAAAATTTTATTCACAATTTTCTTTTAAACTTAAAGTATCCCTAGTCATTAATCATGCCTATTTAACTACGAGATTTATGACAATATTGGGGTGATAAGTGTCTAAATGTATGTATTATCTTATATATATATATCATACACTTAACATGTATTTTGTTAAGAATTGATGTCCGTTTTGTGCTTAATCATATGTTATTTGCTTTGTAGGCCACAAAGTAACCATGGAGAACATGAGGATACAATTTGGGCAAAAAGAAAGAGAAAACCAGGTTACTGTAGCTTTTCCTGTAACACATGGAGATTTTTCGAGACATAAATTTTTACCTAACTCATATGGCCCCATATAAGTCCTTATCACACCCATTTGCCCCCGATATTAACCCTAGTATACAATGGGAATTCATCATTCTAACTTCGTATGGTATTCATACGGCCTCCATATGATCTGTATGGCTTGGTCGGTATAAAAGGAGTCTTTTAGGGGTGGAAAAGTAGTTCTTAACCACCATTAGAAGAGGAGAAAAGCTAGAAATGACAATGATCTTTCAAGGTGATTTCTAGGGCTTTTGAGGCTCCAAAGCATCATCCTTCAAATGGGAGATCCACCACCTTGGAAAGAGAGGAATCTTAGGACTAGGAAGTGACCTTCAGCTAGGGGAAGTGTCATTTGGTGATCCTTGGGAAAGGGAAGCACCATTCGGCCCAATCTACCTCATCTTCATCATCTTTTCATCTAGGGAGTGTCATTTATGAACTTCTCTTGTATTTTGATTTATACTGTTGTTTGCATTTGTTTGATGGCACACTAGACCCCCAAGGCCACCGGATGTCGGTGAACCTTGAGGGGTTTATCATGTATATTAGATGATTGCTACTTAATTCTATTGTTTGGGTTTGATTTGTGAATTAATCCATTATGCCTTCATGCTAGAATTACATATGGTGAGATCCGTAATTCTTTTATGAGTTGTACACGTCAATGTGACCTACTCATGTGTATTAGATCTTGAATTTGATTAAAAAGGGTTACTTGTACCAACATGCCCAGAGATTGGATGTTGGTAGCCCTCCGATTCTTAAGAGTAGACCAAGAAGGAGTTTACTCTTATTTTGGGATTTCCTTGTTCTTAATGCAATCGTAGGGGGTTAATATGAAATTAGGATTCAATCGCCGAGAGATTGGGGTTGATCTAATCTAGAAATCCCTCCTTCCAAACCACCTTTACATCTTTTGTTCTTCATCCTTGGATGATGATGACCCCTAACGGGATCTACATCCATAGCCCTTTGCACATCATTGTTGTCTTTGTAACCTCTTGCTTAAATCTTCAAATTGTAGTGCCCTTTTATTTGTTTTCTTGTATTCAGTTAAGTAGATTCTCTCACTTAAGAGTTAGGCTAGAAAGTAGGTGGCGAAGGAGTAGATCCTTAAGACCGAGGAATAAGATCCTTGTGATTTCACACGAGGTATTATGATGAATTCTTCGCAAGTACACAAATCGTTACTAGTAATAAAGTGGTAGCCCACAAGGGGTAGGGTTGTCGAACCACAGGGATTGGACTTCTAGTACTAGTTGATCCTCTAATGTCCATTCAAATTGAAAGGGTGATAAAGGACTTAATTACTACATAAGACTAAGGAATGAAGGGGTGGATAAACCAAGTAGATTAGAATTGAATTTTGGTAACAAGAAAGCAATGCCCCGGGATGATTTCCTTTGTGCTCAAGATACCAACTTGAGTCTAATGCCTACAAAGGTACATTCTAAGATCCTTGTGGGTGCTCAAAAGCTTTGTTACATCTACGGCTATCAAATACGCCAAGTTCTGTAAGTGTAACTATATGCTTCATACACGCCAAGTTTTGTAACTAAACTAGGTAATCACAACAATGGTAATCTATAGACGCCAAATTTTACACAAGCATCTATGCAAATCAAGCACACCAAGTTATGAACCACATGAATTAACACAAGAAAGCAATAGAACTCCATAGGTATTAGAACTCAAGTAGTTAAAGTATAAGAGACAATATAGTTCACAATCCCGGGGCACCGTGGAATGGTTACCCCTCATGAATTCATATAAATGAGAGAAAAAGATAAACATAAGGAAGAGAGACATATAGACTTCCCCCTTTCACAAAATCTCTTCAAATTTACTTCAAGAACTTCATGGAATGGGTAACTCCACTTCTCTGGCATCTCTAACTCACCCTTAATCTCTTTAGCTCGTATGTTGTTGACTGATCATCATTTGCTTGAGAGCTCCCCCGCAGGAGAAGAAGACTCCCAAACTAAAAATAGCAAGAAAACCTAAATTTGGGAGTTAAAAAGGAACTTTCGGGGTCGACACGGTCTCAGCAGGGTCGTGCTTAGACCATACTCCTCTTGGAACTTTTGAGTGAAAAGGGCTAAGTGGCATCTAAAGATAATCATGGGGAGAGCACAATCATGCTTTCCCCGTACTGAGCTTAAGCACGGCCATAAAAGGAGCACATAGACCATGCTTCTCCTGAAAACACAAGCAACTCCCATCCAGACATAATCACTGGGAGCAAACACCCTTGTGCTTCACTCGTGCTCTTGCTGAAAAGTAGAGGAGCCCTAGACAGAGAAAACCATGGGGAGATGGCACACCCATACTCTGCCCGTGCTTGCATTGGACACTTAAAGAAATTGTCTTGTTCGGTTGATTTTGTCCTTGATTCAACTCCTTATGTGTTATAAGCCCTAAAAGCCTGCACCAAAGACAAACATACCCAGAATAACATCATTCATAAACAAAAAAGTGCTAAAATATGAGCAAAATAGTGCATTGGAGATATGTAAAATATGATATGAAATGCACTCATCAAATACCCCCACGCTTGAATCATTGTTTATCCTCAAACAATCACAATCAGTTCAATATAAAGAAAAGGATGAGTGTATAACCTATGATCTCATTAATATAGAAAACTCAAAAGTCTAGAGGAATCAAAGGCAGTTAAGAACAAGATCATGAATGCACAAATAAAAACCTCACTCTCATTTCAAAAACCTTATGAATGTGTGCGAACCCTAAGTCAAGTGCCCCAAGTACCACTGGGTTAACAAAATGAATAGAGACTTTAGTTCTTACTAAACTAACTGGGTAGTAACTTCATACACCTTGAAGGTAGCCTTTTCTCCTGGTAGGTCATCAAATGTACACTTGTAATGCCCAAAGTTTGACTACTTAAGAGTGGCTTTCACTCTTTTATGGTATTAGCTCTTTCTACCATCTTTCTACACAATATAAAGAAGTAACCGGTACGGTATTCCACGAGGATTCTGACTTTCCAATTTTTTTTAACAAACACACAAGTCTTATGAAAAAAAAAAATTCAACCCCAAAACAAGTTACACCATAACTAGGGTGATTTGAACTGATCTAGGTTTTCAAAACACGAGTGAGTAAACAATTGGGTTGATGATAAGGACCTTAACAAACATAATCTCCCCTAGACTTAAGAGTTTCTATCAACACAATCATATATTGTCCTAAGACATGCAATTGTCAATAAAAGTAAAACAAGAACCCTCCCCCACACTTGAATAGTGCATTATCCTCAATGTACAAGTATATGTAATAAAATTGGAAGATTAAGAACCAAAATAAAGAGGGGGTTCACAAGACTTTCTTAAACATGGAGAGTGATGTTGCCACTCTCAACATGCATTCCAATAGCCATTTAACCACAAACAGACCTGAAATGAGACAAGAGGCACATAAGCGAAGCTCCACATTCCAAACATCAATAGAAGACAATAAGAATTGAGAATGCAGAAAGAAAATGCATAAAAGTGGACAAATCAAAATGTTAGTTTAGTAGGGGACTCCCTTACTAACTGAACTCACATAAGTCCAACAAAATAAGAAAAGAAAGACAAGTAGCTGCACGGCGATCAGAATGGAGCCCTCTCAGAAAAAGAAGAAGTAGCATCGTTGGAGGAAGATGAAGCAGAGTCCTCAGCACTATAGGCAATGTCTACTGCTCCTTGGCGTGGTGATCGGATAGGTGAGGATGGCTCAGGGGACAGACGAATCCCCAAGTGCTCGGTAATCTTGGTGACACTCCTCTAAAGCTATAGGAATGCCGAAGCAAAACAAACAACTTGGTTAGTATGGCTTGAGGAAGCACGTAGTGATGGTGGGGATCTTTGTAGAGAAGCATTGGAAGTAGGAGGAGGGATAGCAGCAGCAATATCAACAGGTCATCGTAGATGGTACTAGACCCCTCATTTGGTGTGAACCCACTGCAGCATCCTCATCGACCTCAGGGTCTCAAGGGACATGGAGGTGACTCCATCTGCCATGAGCATATGATCGGTCCCCTCGAGAAGGCCCATCCCCCGGGATCAGTCTGGTGATGTGCAGGCCGATGAAAAATGATCTTATCCGAGGGTCTGCTCCCTGATTGGTAATGGAGATGGCTACCTCATACCCCAAATGCATTTAAAAGACATCAAGCATAGATAGCAGGAAATCAAAGTCTCCTCGGCTGACGACGCCTTTACTACCACCCCGACCTGTCAAGGTGTGGCAAAGAATGAAATAAATGCACCTCAGAGCCGGAGAGCAGAGGGTGGTAGACTTAGACCGACGTGGGTCATAGGTAGGATCAATACTGAGTCTCCTCCATGTATCCTCCTGAGACTCTTCAATTGGTCAATATATCAATAGCGAATCATATACAGGAGTTTGAGTAAACTCCACATCATAAAGTCCCAGCTGAATGGAGAACTCAGTGAGACTCATCCGACGTAGTGTGCCATACACCTGAAACTAAATCATATCCACATGATGAGAAGCTACAGTGCCAAAGGTAAAGCTCAAATGTAGCCAACACCTCGAGTGCCAACTGCTCGTAGGTGTTGTCGGTGATCATGAAGATCTGCTGCCAAGGCCCAGCACTGAGCATCTATTGGGCCTCCTCTTCCAGTCCAACCTCACAGAGTATATCTGATAAGTACTTGTGTGATATGAATGCGAAGCATTCTTTCCTTATGTTGAGCATTACTTTTCTAGGGTTTTTACACTAATATGTGTGTCTTTATGTTACTTTCCTGCATGTAGGGTTGTGAGGCCGAGTATGAAGGAAAGAAACCAATGTGGATCATAATGCACCGATTTTGGAGGAAATCTTGCTAAGGTTCAAACGCAAAGACATAGGTCGGGTGTGAGATGCTAGAGTGTGTGCCAACCTCCTCGTATTTGAGTTAGCACAACCATTTGGAGGGGTACAAGGGCAGTCACACTCAAGCATTCCGACTTATGCACATAGAACAAGATCTCCACCAACTTGTCCGTCATTAAAGAAGCAAAGCAATCCATGATGTGAACGTGTGCCCGTTTGCGTCACCTCGATGAAAGTATGGACTCGGGAAGTATTTTAGGCCAGGTACTGTAGTGGAGCACTGTAGCAAAAGTGTTGTAGAAGCACTGTTCACAGCCGGCCGAAAATCACAATTCCAGAGAATCCACACGGGCGTGTGGAAATTACCGACGCCCGTGTGGAAATCCCATATGGGCGTGTGAAAAATCCACATGACCGTGTGGATGCCCGGTTCCAGCCCTATTTAAAGTCGATTTCAGCCCCGATTTCAGTATTCTTTTCTCCATCTTTTCCCCAACTTGAGAGAGGTTTTCGGCTAGGGTTTTGAGAGGTATTGCCTAAGGTTTTGGAGAGGTTCTACGGCTCGGACATCGTCATTCCTTAGGAAGAAGGTTGGTAGGGGAGCTTCCATCGAGGCGTATCCTATACCGGACAAGGGAATCCTTGGACGACGAGTAGAGGACTTTCCACAAGACCATCGACACGACTATCGAGGGGGTTTCTCTATGGATTCATTGCTTTTACATTCTATTTCTTTGATTTTACTTAGCTCCATGGAGAGCTAAACCCATAGTGGGTACTTGGGTATTTGTGAACCCTAGGATGTATTTGTTTCATTGAATCTCTTTACTATGCTTTCAATTAATTGATGTTTGTTGTGAGTTCCAACCTTGAATGTTTGATTGTATGAACATTTCCCCTAGAGTGACACTAGGGTTGAGAGTTCTTGTTGGTAACCTTGTGAGTGAGTGACACACCATGAGCGTTAGACAAAGCTAGGTTGGAGAGAGTTGAGAGGGTGAGTCGAGAGGTACAGGAGCGTCCCCTTTCCCCTCCGGCATGATAGATTCTACCTCCGTTCCTCGAGTTCTTTGCGGTCATAATAGAGTGAATGGTCTAAGGGATGACCCTCAGCTGGGGCTTAGTTGCGCGTGCAACAGAGTGAAGCGTTGAGGTGATCTTAGTATCTAGGGCTTAATCGTGGTCAGGGACCTTCCACCTGAACCAAAGGGTTAGGTCTATAATTAGGAAGAGATTTATCACTTGGAATCCCTAGAGCTCATTGCAACTCTATTCGAGTGCGAGGTTGAGAGGTTATCTAATCTCTCTTCCGGGACATGTATAGAGTTAGGCATAGTTGACCTTAGATTTGGGACTATGTATTTAAGGATTTCCATGACTCACCATTGCATTGATTAGGAAGTATAATAGAAGGTTCTTGCCCTTGAAACAATTGTCCTAGGTGGAGCATTATCCGAGTACCCCATCTTTATCGATTGCCTTACCTCCTCCTTTACTCGTGCTCTCTTACTTGTTGTTTTTACTTTTGAGAATTGAATCATTGTCACACTTATCACTACTGATTTTTCACATAACTAAGAAGCTAATTAAGTGTTTTTATTCCCTACTTCCTGTGGATTCGATACCCGCTCATCCGGGATTATTACTTCGATAAACCCATACACTTGCGGTATATACGCAAGGAATCTTGTCAATATCCCAATTAATCTCCCTTAATTTGCCAAAACAACGACGAGAGAGTTGCCTGTATTGATCCTGGTACACCTATGAATGGAAGATAGGTTCCAAGTCGCTGGGTTATGCCAGCCCTTCACATCGAGGCCTATTTGATAATGATGGCCTGGATGATGTGTGTTTCCTTGGCATGGTCTACAAAAGAAATAGCTCAGTTTAGCTCAAAGATGGAAAATTTCATGTGGAGCATGGTCGTGCTAGGAGTACACAGACCATGCTTGTCAGGAATGCAAGAGCGTGCTCGCTCCTCTATTGGGCTCTGAACAAAACAAGAGCACAATCGTGCTTCAAGAAGAGTACGACAATGCTTCGGGGGTAACCTTTTTCCCCAAAAAACCCTAAGAACTAGCATGCTCATGAAGCTATCAACATCAACAAGATTCATCATATTTAAGCAATATGGTGTACATTAAGCCTTTGCAAGTATAAGGAGCATAAAATCATCAAAATGAGTTCTTCAAACAAAGCTAGGGGACCTACCAGAGTCAAGGAAAATGGGCCAGTAAATGAGGAGCAAATCGATGAATGGTTGGCAAGCACCGGCAAAACTCTCGAGAAAATGGGCGAAAGAGGGGAAGAGAGTGGAGTAAGAGAGAAATGGTGATGAAAATCAACCAGCGGTGACTAGGTTTTTAAAGAGAAAAAGGGAAACTGACCGGTCACACCCTAGCATGCCCAAAGCACAGGCGTGCTCATGTACCAAGTTAGGGCAATTGCGCGAGAGGAAGCACGATCATGTCTAATCCGTGCTTCCTCCCCATGATTATCTCGGGATAACACCACAGAAGATAAAGCACGATCATGCAAGGAGCACAAAAATCATGCTCAATGGTAAGCACACTCATGCTCCCCCCGTGCTTGACCTAGAATGCTTTAAAAGATAGAATAGAGAAAATCACAGCTTGTGTATGGGCGTCATCTGCCCGTTCTTAGCCTAAAAGAACTCTGGACCTAGAAAACCCTTGCTTTACTCAATAAAAGAACAAACTCAACAGAAAGCCATTGAAAAACATAGGCTGAAGAAAAACCACTACAGAAATAGAGCACCTGAAAAAGAATTACACTGCTACCAATAATTTCAAAAAATGATGAAGTGATAATATTAACTAACTAAAACTAAAACAAAAACTTGGGTTGCCTCCTAAGGAGCGCTTGTTTAACATTACTAGCTTGATGTACCTATATGAATCAAGGAGGTTCGTGAAATCAAGACCTCTCATAGCCACCTGAAATGCAGTTGCAAGAATATGGTGTCAAAGTATTAACCAAACTGATCTCACCAAAATTCCAAAATGTGGATTGTGTTGTGGTCAGTGGTGGAAGCGGTGGTTTTCTTTTCCTCGGAATTACTTATTTCCACCACCTCTTAGAACGTGAAGACTTTTTATTGTGTGGTACATGAGGTACAGGGAGTCCCGTGACCACCATTTCTTGAAAGCATAATTCCTCCACCAACTCCTCCGGTTCTATCAGCCTCAGGAGGGTCATCTCCTAATAACATTGGTAGTTCATCCTTCATGAATGTGCCTTGTACATACTCAGAGACAAACTCATCAACCACATCAACACAATAGCAAGTATCATCAAAGTCCATAGTGTGTCTTATTGAACCTCGGAGCTTGAAAATGACTTCATCCTCTCCTACTCATAGTGCCATTCGACCATCTTTCACATCAATAATAGCCTTTGAAGTTGCCAAGAATGGCATTCCTAAAATAAGGGGCATGATAAGTGCTTGTGTATTAGTAATATGAACTATTCTTTTCTTGCGATGAGCATTACTTTTATCAGATTTTAGTGCTAATATATGTGTATTTGTGTTACTTGTGTGCATGTAGGGTTGTGGAGCCAAATGTAGAGGAAAGAAGCCAAAGTAGATTGCGATTGCACTTTGTTGATGGAATCTTGGAGTGAACAAACGTGAAGACACAAGTTGTGCTCGAAGATACGTGAATGTGTGGCAACCTCCATGCGTTCAAGCAATTACATGGTTTGGAGGGGCACAAAGACAGTCACATTTGTGTATTCCAACTTGTGCGATGTTAGCAAGATGTTCATCAATGTTATTCCTCATTAAAGAGGTGACGTGATCTATGGCATAGACGTTTGCCCGTTTATGTTCCCTCGATGAAGAGTGTATATTCGGGAGTGTTTTTGGTGGAGTACTATAGCAGATACTATAGCAAATCACTGTAGCAATTTATTGTAGTAGTTACTGTTCACAGGTAGCTGAAAAACAAAGTTCTGCAGATTCACACGGGCGTGTGGATTCCCGTTTCTAGACCTATATAAAGCCACGATTCAGCCTGATTTGAGAATCCCTTTTTCCATCTTTTCTCCATCTTTCCCCCAACTTTAAAGAGGCATGCAGCTAGGGTTTAGAGGAGCTTTGGCAAGGTTTTTAGAGTGGTTCTATGGCCTCCAATAGCGCGTTCCTTTGGAAGAGAGTTATTGGGCTTTCATCGGCACCGATCCGGCGAGGTGTGTCCAAAGCTTGACAAGGGAACCTTTGAAGAGGACGAGGCTACTTCACAAGACCATCGATACGAATACCGATGGGGTTTTACTTATGGATTGCATGTTTTTACTTTCGATTTCATTATTCATTGTATCTTACTCCATGGAGAGCTAATCCCCTTGGGGGTAGTTGGACTTGTAAACCCTCGGATGTTATTGTTTCATTGACCTTTTATTATAATTCTTTGATTGATGTCTTTAATTGAGTTCCAATCTTGAATGCTTGTTGAATGACTTCTCTCTTAGAGTGACACTAGGGTTGAGAGTCTACATTGGTAATCCTTGTGAGTGAGTGACACATCATGAGAGTTAGACAAAGCAAAATTGGAGAGGGTCGAGAGGGTAAGTCGAAAGGTAGCAGAACATTCCCTTCCTCTTTCTGTGTGATTTTCCTACCTCCGTGTTCCAAGGGTTCTTTGCGGTCACAATAGAGTGAAGTGCTAAGAGAGTAACTCCATTGGGGCTTAGTTGTGCGAGCAACAGAGTGAAGCGTTGAAGCAATCCTTAGTGTTGGTGCTTAATTGTGACTAGGGATCTTTCGCTTAGACCAAAGGGTTAGACCTATATTAGGGAATAGAGATTATCACTCGGAATCCCTAGAGCTTCTTGCAACTGTACACAGTGTTAGGTGTTGAGACTAAGTGATTTCTCTGCCGGAGCATAGTGTAGAGTTAGTCACGGTTGACCTTAGGTTTGGGACCGTGTATTTTAGGATTTCCATGACTCATTAAGCATCAGTCAGGAGCTTAATAGTTGGTCTTACACTTGAAGCAATAGTCCTTGGGGAGCAATGTCCGGGTGCCCCATTTTCTATCGATTGCCTTTCCTCTCATTTTATTGTGCTTCTCGTTCTCACTTTATTTATTTCTTTGCATATTGATTTTGTTCACACTACTATCGATTCATCTTCACTTTAGTTAAGTAGCAATCTTTGTGTTTCTGATCACTATTCCCTGTGGATTCGACTACCCATTCACCGGGGTATTATTACTTTGACAAACCCGTGCACTTGCGGGTCACACGCAAGGGGTGTGTCATGGCACTTCAATCTTCTCATCCACATCGAGGATCATAAAGTCTGTCAAAAATATGAGCTTGTCCACCTTCACCAAAACATCTTGAATAATTCCTCTTGGTTGAGGGATGGATCTATCTGCCAGCTGTAAAGTAATTGTTGTTGACTTTGGTTCCCTAGCTCTAGTTTTTGGAAGATTTTGTAGGGTATCAAGTTAATACTTGGCCCATGATCGGCCAAAGCTTTCACATCCACAAGCCCTCCAATAGTGTATGGAATGATAAATCCCCCCGGTGTCTTTTTCTTTCATGGGGAGCTTGTTGGTGATTAGCTCTTAGCATTCTTCACTAAGTGTCACAGAAGACAGTTCCTCAAGTTGACTCTTATTTGTGAGTAGTTTTTTCAGAAACTTTGCATACCTTGGCATTTGAGCAAGAGCCTCAACAAATGGAACATTTATGTGTAAGGTCTTGAACACATCAAGGAACTTCTTATATTGCTCTTCTTGTTGGTCTTTCCTTGCTTTCATAGGGTAAGGAAGTTTGGATGGTACTTGGGTAACTCAGTTCCCCCCTTTTCCTCTTCATTCTTCACAATGTCAACTGTAGTCTATAGATCAACGACCCCTGAATGTCTAGCTTCCTGCTGAGGTTTACTAGGTTCAACCTCAGACCTCTCCACAATGGGGCTTGAAAGTTGCTTGCCATTTCTTAGGGTATCAGCCTTCAGAGATTCTTTGGGATTGACTTCTGTGTTACTAGAGAGAGAACCCAAGAGTTTTTCCTCAATTATCTTTGATATTTGGGTCATATGATGCTCCAAATTCCTCACTGTGGAGTTGTTGTTTCTCATCATTTCTTCATGTCCTAAAAGATGAACTTCATTATCCTTGATATACCGGGTCAACAAGCTGTGAGTTCATTAGAACGTCCCGGTAGAGAAGGAGTTGGTTGAACATTCTGTTGTGGAGGCCTAGGCTATTGTACCACTTGTCCTTGTCTAGGTTGACTCCAAGAAAAAGTTTGGGTAATTCCTCCAAACTGCATTTTATGTGCCACTGTATGGGTTGTTTGATAGTGTCTGTTCTGTTCAACAGAGTCAACTTGTTTAGCTTGCCTGGTACCCATATTCGAAGAAGAAGAACTACTAGGATCACTGTGCGACCCCAACCATCACAAGGAGGTACCTAAGCTTGAGAGATTGAATGCATGTTATCCAACCTCTTTGTGATAGCCTCAACCTGTGTTGTTAAAGTAGTAATGACATCCACTTGGTAAATCCCAACTGCCTTCACCGGCTTGTTCCTTTTAGAACTCCCCTGATAGCCACTGTTTGCCATTTCCTTGATAAAACTGCATTGTTTCAGCTATTATTTTTATATTTTAGCACTAATGTTTGCCTCACCTTGTGCCCCAACTTGTATTTCAGGAGTTGTGTGGTTGCTTGGAGTTTGCATCACGTGAGAGTAGCAACATCATTCTTCATGTATTTGTTCTGGGGGGAAATACCATATGGCAGTGATACAATTCAATTCTCAATTCAGGGCAGTCGCTTTACGCTTCTCCTTCTATTCCTCCTCATTTCATTGTATGGTTTATTTACATTGAGGACAATGTAACTATCAAGTGTGGGGGAGGGTTGCATGCTTGTGTGGGTGATGAGTGCCTTGTTCATGATGATCTATGATTAGTTAGCAGGTGATGTTTAAACTTAGGGGGACAAGTGTGTGTTAGTAACCATTATAGTGAAATTACGACTTACTTTCATTCCCTTAGCCTAAAACTTTTGACACCTAACCCTACTTTTGGTTCAACATGTTGAAAAAAAAATTGTTGGATAGTCAGATTCCTTGTTAGGAATGCCCTACCAATAATTTTGTAAAGTTTAGTTATGTAAAAAAAGTTGATGGAAAGAGCTATCATCTTAGATGAGTGAAAGCCGGTCTTGAGTAGTCAAATTTTGGGCATCACAAATGTACATTTGACGACCTATAGGGGGATTAGGCTACCTCTAGGGTGTATGAAGCTACCACCCTTACATTAAGGGTCTTTGTAAATACTGTTGACAGTGGGAGAACGCAAGTAGGGTTTTGTACACACACACACACACACACTAGGTTTTGGGAGCGGGAGTATTGTTGTTCTTGTACATTCATATCTTTACTAGCACCCATTTCTCCCCTTTGTTTAAAACTTATCACCTCTATCCTGAGATCGGAAACATTGCACTCATCTCCTTTGTTATTGAATGTTTGATGGTTGCTTGAGGACAAGCAACAACTGAAGTGTGGGGGTATTTGATGAGTACACTTTGCATACATGTTTTCATACCCTAACTTCATTATTTTACTTGTTCTCAAGTGTATTTTTATACATGAGCAGTGCTATTATGGGTATTTTTGTCATATGTGCTGAAATCAAGGCTCAGTATAATTTGGAGCAAATTTGGGAAGAAAATACCCCACATGAGTTCTAGTGTTCAAGCCTGACACGGGCGGAACACGCTCATGTCATACCCCCCGAAGTTCTCAGCCAATTATTGACTCAATGAGGTTTTGATGCTGAAGGATATTTGCAAGATCGATATGGTCAGGACACGGTCTTGTCAATACCCCCAAAAAACCTAGACCATCTGCGAATTCATTTGAAAATTATTGACACGAGCTGGGTGCCCATGACACGATCATGTTATAGCGTTGCACGGTCACAACACGATCGTGCCCTTGCCACCAAAATTTTCAGGCTGAGACACATATTGTCACTTATGTCACTCCCAGCATGACACGGTCTGAGACACGATCATGCACAAACCGTGTCGAGCCCGAAAAGTGCCTTTTTAACTTCAGTTTATAGGGTTTCCTCTTCATCTTTGTTCAGGGATTGACACGCCCCTTTGCGTGTGACCCACAAGTGCACAAGTTTGTCGAAGAAATAATACCCGGTGAGTGGGTAGTCAAATCGACAGGGAATAGTGATCGAAAACACAAAGATTGCTACTTAACTAAAGTGAAGATGAATTGATAGTAGTGTGAACAAAATCAATATGCAAAGAAATAAAGAAAGTAAGGATGAGAGGCACAATAAAATGAGAGGAAAGGCAATTGATAGAAAGCGGGGCACCCGGACATTGCTCCCCTAGGACTATTAGTTCAAGTGCAAGACCAACTATTAAGCTCCTGACTGATGCTTAATGAGTCATGGAAATCCTAAAATACACAGTCCCAAACCTAAGATCAACTGTGACTAACTCTATACTATGCCCGACGGAGAAATCACTCAGTCTCAACACCTCACACTATGTACATTTGCAAGAAGCTCTAGGGATTCCAAGTGATAAACCCTATTCCCTAATATAGGTCTAACACTTTGGTCAAGGCAAAAGACCCCTAGTCACAATTAAGCCCCAGCACTAAGGATTACTTCAACGCTTCACTCTATTGCTTGCGCAACTAAGCCCCAACGGAGTTCCTCTCTTAGCACTTCACTCTATTGTGACCGTAAAGAACCCTTGGAACACGGAGATAGGATAAATCACACCGAAGGGGAAAGAGGACATTCCACTACATCTTGACTCACCCTCTTGACCCTCTCCAATCTTGCTTTGTCTAACCCTCATGGTGTGTCACTCACTCACAAGGATTACCAATGTAGACTCTCAACCCTAGTGTCACTCTAAGGGAGAAATCATTCAACAAACATTCAAGATTGGAACTCAATTAAAGACATCAATTAAAGAAACATAATAAAAGGTCAATGAAATAATAACATCCTAGGGTTTACAAGTCCAAGTACCCTCTAGGGGTTTAGCTCTCCATGGAGCAAGATACAATCAATAATGAAATCGAAAGTAAAAAACATGCAATCCACACGTAAAACCCCCTTGGTATTTGTGTCGGTGGTCTTGTGGAGTAGCCTCACTCTCTTCAAAGGTTCCCTTTTCAAGCCTAGGGCACACCTCGCCAGATCGGTGCCGACGAAAGCTCCCCAAATAATTCTCTTCCAAAGAAACACACTGTCGGAGACCATAGAACCACTCCAAAAACCTTGACAAAGCCCCTCTGAACCCTAGCCACACGCCTCTCCAAAGTTGGGAAAAAGATGGAGTAAAGATGGAAAGAAGGATCCTAAAATCGGGCTGAATCGCGGCTTTATATAGGGTTGGAATCAGGAATCCACACGGCCATGGAAAATTTCCACACGCCCGTCTGAATCTAAAGAACTTGGTTTTTCAGCTGCCTGTGAACAGTAACTACTACAGTAAATTGCTTTGCTGATTTGCTGCAGTAACTTGCTACAATACTCCACCAAAAATATTCCAGAATCCATACCTTTCATTGAGGCAACATAAATGGGCACACGTCTATCCTGTAGATCATGTCGCTTCTTCAATAAAGGATAACATTGACGAAGATCTTGCTATCATTGCACAAGTCAGAATACGCAAATGTGAATGCCTTAGTGCCCCTCCAAACCATGTAATTGCTTGAGCGCATGGAGGTTGACACACATTCATGTATCTTCGAACACAACTTGTGTCTTCACATTTTTTCACTCCAAGATTCCATCAACAAAGTGCAATCATAATCTACTTTGGATTTCTTCCTCTATATTTGGCTCCATAAACCTACATGCACACAAGTAAGACAAATACACATATATTAGCGCTAAAATCTGATAAAAGTAATGCTCATCGTAAGAAAAGAATACTTCGTATGATGACAAAGATCAAGTTTATCCACACCTTCTAGGGCGTAAATGAGCAAGTTGGAGGCACAAGAGAAGTGGTGTTAGCACAAGGAGCTCAACATCGGAGGCAAATCTTAGAGTAAAGGGAGTCATATCTTTTTTCTCTAGATCTAGTCTTTTTCTCCTCCATGTTGTACCCACCCATGAGAGGCTAACCGGCCACGGTGCCCCGGGGTGGGAACTTTGTACATTGGATGCTAAAAACACTTACACTCTTTTGATCTATAGAGTTCTTTTGGTTCTAGTGTTAATCTTGTGTTGGTATAGCTTGATGTGTTTAATTTGCACAGTTTCTTGGGTACAACTTGATGTGTGGATTGCCATAGTTGTGATTATCTTGCGTGATTGCAAAACTTGATGTGCAAGAGACCATAGTTACTTTAGCAAAACTTTGTGTGTATGAGAACCATAACTGCCACATTACTATTGAGCACACATTAGAACCCTAGAATGTACCTGGTAAAACTAAAGAGTGAGTGAGCATTCCTGAGTGCAAGGGGAACATCCCGGGGCATTGTTCTCTTCTGTTGATGCTTGATCCAATCACCTTTATCTCCATCCTTTCTCTTCCTTATCTTCCTTTTAATTGTTCTTTTATTTTGTTCAAATTCATCATCTATTTAATCGTCACTAGAGATCAGTGTTAAGTTAGTAATTTTAGTCCATTCCCTAGGTTCGACAACCCTACCTCTCACGGGGTACCATTATATTACTTGTGTCCGACCCGTATCTTGCAAAAACACATCAATTACTGCACAAGTATATTTATGTGGGAGATCATAAAAATCCCACTTTTAGTACAAGCACTTTTTCTTCTTTAGGCTAACAGAATTGATCAAATGATTTAGTACCTTTAAATGTTCTCCTATCTAACTGACCTACACACAAGGACTAACTTTCCTTAACTACTTTTTTAGTACTTTTTTTTGTTTTAGTATGTCAGAGAAAGATGAGTTTTCAATCTTTGACAATATTCATGGTGATCATATTCATTAGCTTGAACCTATCTTCAGTGGATAATGGCCATGTTAAATCATCAGAAATTTGTGAAACATGCATAATAAATAAAAGTGGGTCATTTTAAATTGAAATGTAAGACAAGGATAACAAACCTATAATAATAAATGGAAATGTTAAATATAAAGCACAATCCAAGGTAATAAATTTAATCATTTTACAATAACACTTTTCAGTAAAATGGAACAAACCTAATAGAGTCAACCATGTTCCTCGCAGGAAGGTCGCATGTCTCTTTTATCCATGCATTAAATGACTCTAGCACAATGGAATAAATCTCACATCATAACTTCTTTCAAACAAATAATTGGACCAGTACACCATATCTAACTTATGTGACTAATTATGCTCTTGTACTGATGCGAATAAGTGGTGATTTATTGAATCATCAATTCTTTATACATGTATAAGTATGCTATTCTCACGAAGATAGCATGACAATATTCCTTTAATACTTACCCTAGCCTACCATTTCCTTTTATAAAGTTTGCTTCTAAATGTTACAGATAATATGAATGTCAGGAAGAAGGAAAATTCTTTATGATGTTTTTTACAAGACCCTTGGATCTTAATAACTATACAATGTTTCCTTGGTGTTGGGAAGCATCACAAAATTGTACAAAACAATCAGAAGCATGAGGAAGCAAAAAATAAATTGCTATATCAACTAATTAATTTGATGACACCCTAACTTAATTAATTCTATTTAAATAAAATTTTAAAAAATATATATTTTGAAGTTCCAAATATATTCCTTTGATGTGGTAAATTTGTTTCTGGGATTACCCTAGATCTTCTAACATATAACAAGAGTTATATGCCTCTTAATCACACATCGGAATCCAGAGACAATCTCCTTTACCTATCCAAATAATGGCTAGGGTTAGAAAGGGAGAGAGAGAGATTGGGGAAAATCTCACTAGATAATATAATTAATTAATTCTAGGGTCAGAGAGGAGTTATATTTATAGAAACTTCATTAAACATGATAAACATTATTCTATTATGAAGTTCTAATAGAAATATGAGTCTTAAAGCAACTAAAACCACTTTTGTCTTCCATTCTTTATAATTTTGAGTAATTATTCGACTCTATCAAACTTTAATCAAAATTTAAACCTAAGACAATACTCTAGACCAATTTATATTTTAACTTAATCCATGAAGTAAGATTGTAAATTTACAATTTTACCCTTTCACTCAAAATAAGACTGATTCTTAATTCCTTATTTTTCTATTTTATTTCTATTTTTCTAAGCTCGGGCAGTTTAGTGTATTTCTAAGGAAAAGAAGATTAAAAAATCCTTTAACTGTGTTCATGATGCCCTTCGGACTCATATAAGAATGACTCTAGATTCATTTTGATTTTCAATGGGACAAAACCAAAGGACATGGATGACACCTAGCTAGCTCAGTGGCCCATGTCATAGCCTAATTAAACAAGAATGAGTAGATCATTACGAACATTTTTAATTATATATAATTACCATATGTTTATAAAACCTTTGTTCCTGTATCCCAATAGAGTAAGAGCCATGGTAATCATTAAACTAACTAAACTCGATCATAAGCAACTAACAATAGTAGAGTAAGATTACCAAACTATCCTTCATGCTCCACACGATTAGTTTGATTATCTTGGCCAAGATCTTTTAATCTCACCTACTCATAATCGCATAAACTCATTTACTTCCGAAAGAACAAAACTCATGATCGCATAAACTCATTTACTTCCGAAAGAATGAATTCTTTTTTTGGTAATCACTCATAACTGCTACTTACCCAGCATAGTCACACTTGGAAATTGGCCCTACCAAAGGGTAAATTGAGATTAATTACACTAGTAATATACTAGACATCACAAGCACATCATGGCTATGATACCTTAGGCCTAAGGTCTACTCATATAATCATAACCAACAATTACAATCATTGACAACCAAAGCGTAAAACCCATGTGATTGGGTTATTACAAGTTGTGTTCGAATATATCAATCCCATCAGTGTATTTATGACATGCTCCCACTATCCCATAGTGTTCAACTAGCACTCTTTATCAAAGTATATTCCATACAAACCCTTACAAATCTTTAACACCCAATTAAAGATTCTCTTATTTGTGAACTATTTAATTGTATAAGTACAAGAACTATAATGTTAAAAAATAACTAAAATGCCATCACAAGATTTATATGAACATTAAAATAAATGTCCATTATGAATAACAAGAATATATAATACAAATGAAATGCCCTATTACAAGTATCCTTATTGCTATTTGAAGGCATAATCCTAACACTTAGCACTTACCAAGTCAAATTCTAGTCCTTTTCATTATAAACAATACAAAATATTAAATGGAAAAATCCTTTTTTTGCTGTCTTTACACATTGCACCTAACAAAGTCTTACCATATCTCTCAAGTAAGTGAGTTCTATCAAGGAATAACAAGGATTTCCAACTCATCTTGAAGCCATTCAAACAAGCACAAAAAGAAAACATGTCTAAGCTAATAACATTTTTTTTCTCAATAATGATGATGATTCTATTGTCATTTAAGCTACCAATGCTCGTATAAAATATCATACCTTGTCACATCACTTCATTGGAGATATCCTTAGGCAACCACTTTACCTATCTATGCATGTTTATATGGTAGATTTGCACCATGCTCATGTAACATACCTCACTATATGTTCACACCCCTATATAAGGGATGGTGCTTGAGATTTTAAATTATATATTTATTAAGTACTCTATCATATGCCTTTTCAAGGAAAATAAAGATCATGCACAAATCTTTTTTTCCTGTTACTATACGTCTCCATCAACTATCTAAAATTGTAGATAACTTCTATAGTTGACTTTCCAAGCATTAAAAAAATTGATTCCCGAAAACACTAGTTTTACATCACACTTGTTTCTCAATAATTCCCTTCCAAAGCATCATAGTATGGCTCATAAATATTATTTTATGATAGTTATTGCAATATTCAATACCGCCTTTATTCTTGTAGATTGGAAGTAAAATATTCTCTCTTTTCATTAAGTATTTTTTTCAGCCTATAATATCCTATTAAATATTCTACTCAACCATAATATCTAGTTATCTCCTAAAATCTTCCAAAGTTCTATTGGAATTCCTTCACGGCCTACAAATTTTCCTACTTTCATCCTACTAAGGATGTCCTTAATTTCGTTATTCCTAACATACTTAAATTAATCCCCATCCTTAGCACTATTGACCTTAAAAGGTATTCTCTCCATCTCTTCATACTCTCCTTGATAAGTACTTGAATATACATGCTTTTTATGCCATAAATTGATGCACTTCGCTAGTCTTTTTAAGCAATTTGATTTTTATTTTATGTGCTTAATTTGTTCCATTTTTATACTAAAGTCACAAATTAAATTTTTAAAGTAAAAGAATCAAAATTGGGGAAAGCCAAAATTAATCAAATATAAAAGCTCCAAGAGGAAACAAGAGTTCAACACCGCCCAATGTTGACTATTCGCTAAAGACTTGGTTGTGTGTTGAAGAGTAGAAAAACCTTAGAGCAACACATAGTCAACATGCCCCATGTTGAATGATGTCAAGGCCATGTTGATCTCAAGTATTTTTGGTTTTATCAAGGGTTTTGCTTCAAGGGTAAGTATATGGCCTAGACAGCCTCCCTTCCAAGTAACCCCATGTTTAGCCTTAGCCCAATTATGTAGCTATAAAAGGAGTCATTTTAGAGATTTTGACAAAAAGAAACTTTTGGGAAGGGTTTGTAGATAGGGTTTCTAATCTCTCTTTCATAGTGTACAACAATGTAGAGAAGTGAGGATGTCAAAAATAAGGATATCAAACCCATGAGGACCAAAGTACTATTACTTACTACTCTCTTGTTATTTAGCAAATCGATCAATGAAAACTAAGATAAATTACTCCTAGTAGGCTAACTAGATCTAGAAGAAGAACTCTAAAATTAAACAACTTATAATGAGGGGTATAATCAAGTCAGCAGAGAAAGTATTTGGACATGGTTCCACCTACGATCTCAACTACAATCAAATTCCAACATTATTTTAGAGATTGAATTGTTGAACTATAGAGACTTTTAAAGTATGTTGATATCTCTCCCAAGAATACCAATACCTAATTCCATACGAATTTAAAGCTAGAATCCCTTCTCAACCTAACAATTTAAGATTGCATTAACAGTTTGTAAATCTCCCCTCATAGGATTAAACCACTCACTAACTAACCCTAACTGAAAGAATAGCAACACCCTATCTCTAGGCACATTGCTGATATCCTTCACTTGTACTCTCTACTTGAAGGATTTCTCAATCTCAACACAAAAACAAACATGGATTAAGGTGCTCACTATGAATAATCCAAGGCATCAAACAAATATGGAATAAAACAATGTAAATATATATATATATATATATATATATATATATATATATATATATATATATATATATCGATATCCAATTACAAAATCATCCTACATTTCACAGATGTTAGAATACCTAAGGATGTTTAAATACTCATCTTACAAGTGTTCGCTATAAAATCAATGAGAAAGAATATCAAAATTGAAAACATAGACAACTCCCTCAATGCTTTGATGATAAGTGATGAACTCCCTTTTCCAACATTCCCTATATGGTGCTCCAGTCTCTCAAGTTGGTAATGAACTCTATTGAATCTCCTTAGGTCAACAAAAAAAAAAACCAAAGGAAAAGTCTCCTCAAAAACCTAGTGGTGGCTTCTATGACATGTCCTAACATGGTGATAGACAGGGTATCTACGACCTTGTATAAGACTATGGATCCTCTTCTGAAGTTGAGTCTTCAATGAGATACAAGGGGTCATGGTGCAGGTATGGACGGTCATCCACTTGGCATGGTTAGTCAACCACACCACATGGTTAAATTTATGGATAAGGTCATGGATCTCTCTGGCGATTCTCCACTTTAAATTCTTTCATTGAACAAAGGCTAGGTGATTTATGGTAGCAACAATAACCTTGGATAGGGCATGGATCTATAGGATAACATATTTCTAACTCAACATTACTCCAAAAGGCCACGCATCTACTTTTTATTTTTTTTTTATTTTTATTTTTAGATCTAAAAGAGTTCATTTATGCCTAAATTTATAAGATATATAAATTAAGCCCCAGATAGACTGGACTTGAATAAGAAAATACATACAATCTACTCTAAATTTGATATGAAATTTGTATAACTTATCACTCATTGGTTCTCCAGTAGGTCTTCTTCTGGTTTAAGGTGCCTTCTTGAGGAGAAAACCTTAGTGAATATTGCAAGGAGGCATTTGCAATATAGCTAAAGATTGAAAGGAAGGATTGAGTATTGACGCAGCGATAATCTTGAAACTATTGATCCCCACACAAATGGCAATAACAAGCCTTCCAACCTGTTGATCAGAAATTACTAGGATTGGGCAAAAATTGGAGTAAACTTTATTATTCGACAAAAAATATTATAAGACTGGTCACCTTAGCCCTCAGGCTCATAATAAATATACCCAAAGAAAAATACCAAACCCCCAAAAAGAAGAAGATTCAAAAATTTACAGAAAATGGCAAGTTTTCAAATTTCAGTAAGAAAATAAAGGACTTAATAAATAAAAGCTAATGCCAAAAATGGCGTACGAATCCAAGATTTCTAGCCCAAGATATAATCAAATCAAATATTACCATAAATGACAAATTACTGTTTTCAAGGCCAAGATGATGTAATTTGGCAAAATTCTGGTATACCTCGTGATCTTGTACATTCGTTGACCCATTTTTCATCAAGTGGGACCCATAAAACAACTAAACTCCACCACCCAGACAATTACCAAAATACCCCCTTGTTAGTTTAAATCCCATTTCTTCATGAAACCACAGGCCAGCTCCTCAATACATCCCTCATCAAGTATCCTTGGAAGCAATTCCATTAGCTAAGAGAAGAATGGAATTAAGTGGAGTTTTATTATGTTTTGATGTTTATTTGGTTTTTCTTGGATTGTATTGTGAACTATCTTAAGATGAGGAACTAAATATTCTAGGGTATTCATATTGATGAGCCCTATGACAAATTTGTAATTAAACTTCTTTATTTATAGTTTATCACATAGTTTTTATTGATGATTCATCTATGTGTTCTTTGATGTCATGCTTTGATTTGTGAGATTGTTATTGAGAAATCCAATTGTATATAAACATGCCATAGGTGAAAGGTATTGTAGGTACACCTAGAGATGGGGTATCCAGACTATCAACTTTAGGATAAAACCTAATAGTGAGATTCATTGAGCTTTTAATCCAATTTAGGAGTCCCCACAGTCCAATAATCTCTAAAATTAAATTGGTGTTGAAGTTTAATTATAATTGTAGTCCTAGGAGGATGCATATCTAGATACCCTCTTTACATGATTGATTGCATATATTCTAGTCCCTGTTGATTTGTTTAGTTATTAATTTATTTCTTTATCATAGTTGTCACCTTTATTACTATTAGTCGACTTGATAATAGAAAAATAGTTATCTCTAGTACTGTTAATCCTCATGGAATCGTCAACTTTCCCATTCACTATATTACTTGTGTGACTATTGCACTTCCTAGCCTCTGCTAGTAACCAGGCTAGAAGAATATCACTCATCATCCTTCACTACTACTTTGTTTTTTTTTACCTTTTTATAAACCAAACACTCCCTAAATCTCACATTTTCCTTTCTTTAGCCTTAGGTAACTTGTAAATAACATTTTCAACATCTTTTGTACATAATCTAGCATAAAATGTACCATAAGCCTTATACTTGGCTTTACCCACATCATTTTTAGAATCTTTATTAACTAATTTATATAATCTAAAGTTTTCCTCAGTCTTATTCTTTTGTTAGTTTTTAAAATAGTCCCTCTTAGTATTAATTGCATTATGTGCATCATCACTCCACCACCAACTCTCTCTATCTCTCTCTCTCTCTCTCTCTCTCTCTCTCTCTCTCTCTCTCTCTATTGTTATAATCTACATAAGATAATATACTTTTAGACACCATAAGAACTTCCCTATCTACTTTTCTAATGCAATCACCCATTGCATTCCACATGACATTTGAATAAAATTCTACGTTCCATAGTGCTCTCTCTTATACTTTACTTTGAAACTATAGTACCTTACCATCTTTGAAATTCTACAATTTAAATCCAGGGCACTCTCTTGCCTTACAACTCGGAATACATTCCTTTAAACCTACATCAAACATATGCAATATATGTTGGGTGGTAATACTTTTTTAGTGTATCACTTTGAAATCTTTATAACCTAATCAATCAATTTTCCTAGTAAGAAAAAACTTCATTTCTCTCCAACTAGAACTATTATTATAAGTAATTGGATGTTTATATCTCTTCCTATGTATAGTATTAACTAATAATACATTATAAGCCAACATAAACTTTAAAACGCTCCCCTTCCCCCTTCCTTATGTTTTCTATCACCATAACCAAACACACAATATACCCTCTCAAAACTCCTAGCCTCTCTACCTACACTGCTATTTAAGTTATCTCTTATAATGACATTTTATTACTCGGTATCATTTGAACAATATCATCTAAATCCTACCAAAACTCATTTTTAACCTACTCATTCAAACCTACTTGAGGGGCATAAACTCTAATGACATTAAAAATCTCTTATTTTAAAACAAATTTAAAAAGATAATCTTATTACCTTTTCCAAAGACCTCAACCACCTTTTTTTCTATTTAAACGTTATCTACGATAACAACTACACCATTACTAAGCTTGTCTTCACCTACATATTGAATCTTCAACACTGATCTCTTCATTTCCTTATATCTTCCAACTATCCACTTAGTTTCTTGAACACAAATAATGTTGACATTCCTTCTAATCATAATATCGACAAGTTCATAAACTTTTCCTAATAGTTTCCCTATATTCTAGCTTGCTAATCCAAGCTTATGATTTTGAACTAAATTTTTTACCTACAACCCTATAAAATTGTGTAGGAATTGTTGCTCACATTTTACTGCATCTAGGCAACAACCTAGCCCATTAATTAGTGTATCACTCATTTACCAAGGCTGCTTAATTAGTTCAAAATCATCAAATAAAGACCATTAAGAACTAAATTACTCTATTACTATTATTATAAGCTACAAAGTTTAAGACATCATTAGAATTTTTGTAAGCAGGTTTTAACAAAGTCAATTGATTTTAAATAGGTTGCATTTAAGCAAGGAATTCAAAAACTGCTTGTCCCTTTTATTGTTTCAAATCATTAGGATCTTTTATCAGTTAAAAATGATAAGTCTAATTAGAAATAGTATACCATATTAATCAAGTATATAGAATTCACACAAAATAATGCCATATTCGAATAGATCTTGCTAGATGAAGGCTAAACATATTATTAGGGCTCAATTTAACCCAAAAGCTTAAGTTCATAGAATGAGAGACCTAATGTTATATATTCAAATCCATATTTTCCAAATTAATCAATGTCAGATGATTAGTTATACTAATAGATCTCACCCAAAAGGTTTGGGAATTGGTTTGATAAAATTACCAACTATTTAATTAAATGAATCTGGGTGACAAGTAGAAGTGAGATGCTTGTCCTTGAATTGGCCTATGAGTGAGTGTTGTTGGGTGAATCGAGGTGCTCTTAACCACACTATAATACTAGCCTAAAATAAAAGAAATTGAAAGAGAATGGATTTATCGTATTATATTGATTTGAAATGGTAAATGCTATTTACATACAAAGAAATTAGATATACAAGGAAAGATCAATCAATACTGAATAAGGAATATGCTCAAAAATCATAATTTTGTAATCATACCTAATATTCTTTAAATATATGCTCATATTATCATACTAACAACATGTGATTTTCATTCAAACTCTATATAATATGTTGATACAATTAAAGCATCTAACATGAACTAAACATAATAGATCACTTGTCATTTGCATCTACTCATTGAACTTCAATCTTTAACTTTATGTGATGAAACTATAATTGATCCTATAACGATTTTATTGAATATGTGCAAACCATTTATCATTTCAACATTCAAAATTCCCAATGAACTTTTAATACTATTTTAAGCCTTAAAGGTATATCCATTTGAATCTAAAACTCCTAATGAAATTAAATCCCTTTTAAGATAGAGACATACTATATATTAGTTCTTATTTTGACAACTCCATCGTGTAGCTTTAGTTTTACTATACTAATTCTTACAATGTTGTAGGAAACATCAATTTCTATCAAAAACATTTATTGCAGATACATCATATAATGAATTAAGGGATACCTATTAGTCAAGCACCCATGCTCAATTTGAATCTTGTTTAAAAGCAATGGGAGCACCTACAGATGCATTGTTAAGATCTTTATTTCAGCTTAGATCTTTTATTTTCATTCCTAGTTTTCTTCCTATTGGCATTTTTCAATTCTCCCACTTATATTTAGACCTTTTGTATTAATTTGAAGTTTTCATTTTTATTTGATTTCTATATTTTAGCCATATTGGTAGCCTCCACTTCGTCAAACTTTAGAGTTTGTCTACCATACTTGAAGGTAACAAAACAATCTTCATATAATTTCTGAAGGAGGAATTCAATTTTATTTAATGTGTTCTCAGAAGGTAACTAAATGCAAGTGCATGTATTGTATCAAATAGTAAAGTGTTCTATAAAGAAAGATGTTGAGGACTAGAAATACTACTACTAACTGTTCTCCTATTACCTATTCTAGCAATCAATTAGAGTTTCTAAAGCTAACTTAACTAAAATTAAATCAGAAGTAGAATAATAAAAAAAATAACTAAAGAAAAAGGCAATCTGTCAATAGAGGAGATACCCATACATTGGCCAACCTAAAATTTTAATTACAAGCAGATTTGGCACATGGCCACATAATCAAACATAGCCCTGTTCCCTTGAAACACGACCTCCCATAGGACAATATACGGCATGTTTTCTATCCGTGATTTAATTCTAATTTCAAAAAATCTTGGATGTAGCCATGTTTCAAAACACAGCTATGTTCATTGGGCATGTTTAGTTCATTTACTTTGTTTTCTCTGGAAAATAACATAAAACTCACTCGATTTGCTTCTTTTTGTTCTAACACTTGTAAAAGCAACCTACAAATGAAAAATAATGAAATTGAGCATGAAAACTTAACAAAATACTCAATGATCAAGCCCTAAGAAAATCGATATGAAAAGCATGTAATATCTAGCATTTTTCAATCTTCATGATATCATACCATAATTCAGAGAACCATAACTTATTGATGGTTAAAACCTTTCAAGGTCATCTTTGGCTCTAAAATATTAGTCAGATTCTTATAGATACACAACATAATTATGAGATAGTGTTGTTTTTAAATTCTAGCCAACCATCTTAATACCACATCACCATTTTCCTGATAAGGTTGTTGTTTGATCACTTCTGGTATATGTTACTCAACTTCATTTGCTATATCATTATCAATAAGACATGCTTTTTAGTGATTGTTTATTTAATATTTATCAAATCCTGATGGTTTTCATTTGAAATGATTAATCTTGTACTCAAATCAAGAGTTGAATTAACATCATGGTCTTCCTCAAAAACTAATTCTAGAGGTTAATCACTTCCATTAAACACATCATTCGTAACAAAGTTTGCATTTCTCAATTCTATAATTTTTTTGTTATTCATGAAATAATAAAATCTATAACTCTTGGACTTTTCAATATAACCAATACAATACTAATTAATGTCCCTTCAGTTTGACTTTTTCTTATGTGGTTTTAGATTCTTATCACAGATAGGTAACCCCAATGAATTTATATTCCAACCTAGTAATACTTTCTTTACTATGTCCATTAAAGTATAGTTTCTTATTTCTACCACTCCATTTTGATCTAGTGAACCAATGTGATGTATTAAGCTATAATACCACCTTTTTAAGAAACCTCACAAGATCCAGCTGTTTGTCCATATTTTGTATATCTATATAATATTTTCCACTTCTATCTAATCTCACTATCTTTATTTGCTCATTGTATTGCTCCTCTACTTAAGCTTTAAAAACCTTAAATTCTTTCAATAATATTTATTATTGTTATTCAAGTAGAGATACATAAATTGTGAGTAATCATTGATGAATAGAATTAAGTATTTTTCTTTTTACCATATAATTCCATTCTATGACTACAAATATCTATAAGTGATGACTTCTAGTCTGTACTCTTTTATATAATCCATACAAATTTTAAAGTTACTAAAATTGAGAGTGTCAAGAATTCCATTATTTACTAACTTTTTAGATCTCTCTATGGAGATACGTCGCAACTCTTAATACTATTTTCACTTTAATCATGAATTCCATTATAAAAAAAATTACTATGTAGGTAGATTTGCAATGAACCATCACATAATGAACCATTCCCAATGAAAGCAAACTTATAAATAAACAAAACATGTTTTATAAAATCCAAAAGAATATCCTAATTGTACAAATTATGACACTAAAAATAAATTCCTACAAAAACTAGGAATATAAAATGCTTTTTTCCAATACTAAAAAAAAATAGAATCTAAAACTAATGTGCACATCCCAACCACCTTTTCATGTAAATCCATTTTGTTTCTTTAATTGATGAATTATTTACCTTTCACTGGCTTTATGAAACAGTGCAAGGCATCAGACACATGACTTGTAAAACTAGAATCAATCCACTAGTGTTATCAAAAACATCAACCATATTTGTGTCATAATAAACAAATAAACTTGAGTGCCTTTCTTCTCAAGATAAATCTTGAGCTTTATACAATCCTTCTTCAAGTGCCCTTGCTTTCTATAGAAGAAACACTTTAATTCCTTTTGAAGCTTGATCTAAATAAAAGTGTTCCGCCTTCATTCTTTTTCATTTTAATTTATCCCTTCTTCTTTTGTTACATTACCACTTTTACCCTTTTTCCAAAAACAATATTTCTTCCTTTTAAACATGCATGGTCAGAGTTTCATTAATCAACCATCTGTCTTTATAAGTATTATAAGAGATTTTTTTTTCTAAAGGACTTTATTGATGTGGAAGAGAATTTAGAAAAAAAAATACATAAGGAAAGAAGCTAGTAACTTAATATGAAGAGCATTAACTCAAACCACAATATTTGCTATTTAATTTGCATAATGTACTCTAGCACATCTTTAACAGTTCTAAGCTCCATGGGTGATTGTTTTATCATAAGGATGCCAGCAAAAGCCTTATTTAAAGCCTTTTTATTAATTGATCACCAATTACTTCAGTAAATCTCTTACAAAATCCCATTTTAGAGTAGAACTACCGATAGTAGTAAATATGTATGTTTTAATGAACATCATGTTTAAGCAATTAGATTGATGCTATACTTTAGATAAGGCAATCGCATGCACTTGTAGTATCAGTGTCTATTAGCATAAGTGCTTCATTCTTCTTATTTGTATGGTTAATATCTATGCACCCGAGTTGGAGGAGAACTCTTTCATTCCTGACTTTTTCATTATCACCCCTAAAATCTTTTTTCACTATGTGCCCTGTTTTCAAAAATGAATCCAAATATGTAAATATTGACCCATAAGTCATTTTGTAAATCCAGTATTATGTATATATAAAAAAAAGAATGGATTTAAATATGGCCACAATCTAATCCAAATATCTCTGTTTCCTTGTCTAAAAAGTAATTACCTTTTAAGTTAAGTACTTATTTAATTAAGACAAAACCTGAAAAGGCCTAAATATAATTTATTTATTTATTTATTTATTTAAACAAAAATATTCAATCTATTTATGACTTTTTAATTTTTTAATTAAATATAATAGAATCTTAATATATTTGTGTGTTGGTAAATGAAGGTGTATTATGGATATATATACTTAAGATATCTAGTAAAATATAGCTTAAATTGATATAAAATAGGTATTAAAGCGATACAAGGGGCCATTTGGATTCAAACTTTTCTCCCAAAAATGCTTAACTTACTATGTTTGGATCTACTTCTAAAAAGAAGCAGAAACCCAAAAGGAAACCAACCAAAAATCAAAATACAAAATTTAATGAGGCTCTTGATAGGGTTTAGAAGCTACCATATTGGTACTTTTCAAAAAAATAAAATAAAATAAAATAAAAAAGACATTTCTAAATGTGAAAAAAAAAAACAAGTTATTTTTTTTTTTACCAAAATATCCTTAATAAAATGCTACTTATTACTCTTATATCCTAGTCTATATAAACAAAAAATCATGACTTTTCTTTTAACAAATCTAAGCTTTTCTCATCTTGTTCACATATAGTTGCCAATAAGAAAATTTCTCAACTTAAATTATTTTGAAAAAAAATACCCTAGATAAAAGTATACAATTACTTTTTGACCCTAAAGTAAAACATGAAACCATAATCTTTTTTCCCATTACAAGATTTTCCTCATGTTCTCTGCTTGCTTGACTATCATTCTTAGAGGACGTTAGATGTAAATAAATTACTTGAGTATTAGTTTATTTTAGATTTGTATACGAGTTTGATTGCATTTTTATATATCCTTAGTGTTAATTTTATAGTTTTGATGTACTTCCATATGTACACATTTAAACGTACATAAGAAAACCATGAGTGTTAAACCTACCAATAGTAGTTATAAATTATGGCAAAATAAAAAATATATTTAACCAACTAATTGAGTTTCCTGGAAGAATTTCAATAAAGAATATATATATATATATATATATATATATATATATATATATATATATATATATATATATTTATGATTGAATTGTTACATATAACTTGGACTAAATTATTTTAAATTTTTCTTCAAAGGGAAGATATTTACCTTGATGATGGTTGGATCAAAGCTGAGAAGTTGTTCAATTGTTGCTATTGTAGTTTGGTTGTTTTCAATAGACACATCAACATTTTCATTATCAAAGATATAAACATTATTTATGGTAGATGAATCCCTATCAAGGAAAAGGTTATAAATATAAATGTATTTGATATTTTAAAAATAGGTTTGGTACTATACAACCAATAATTGTCGAATTATTGTACTTACATATTTTGCAGCATTGTTCTCTCTGTATTATCTAAATTTATGTATATTTTTGTTGCAAAACATGTTGCTAAATATTTTTCTTCTGTTCAAATTTTAAAAAAAAATAATATAAGTAGATGGAACAAAATAAGAAAAGGGGTTAACATGTGTGTGTGTGTGTGTGTGTGTGTGTGTGTGTGTGTGTGTGAAATAGAGTATGCCAACTTTGATAAGTTCTAACAACAATTCTTGCAAAAAATAATATTGACTTTGGACACATGCATGCTAATTTATCAGCATTTAATTGGTTGAAACAATTTTCCCAAACAGGTATTCTAATCTCCTCGCCACTTATGTCTTCGTGCCCCTCCAACTCATTGTAATGACTTGAATACATGGAGGTTGGCACACATTCACGTATCTTAGAGCCCCACTTATGTCTTCACGTTTGTTCCTTCCAAGATTCCATCAAATAGTGCATTCACGATATATTTTTGTAATACGTAACTAT